>NW_028120517.1:0-96523 GCF_965178545.1 Coloeus monedula
GGGGGGGGCCGGCAGGCGCACCGCGCATGCGCAGTGGGGGTGGGGGGGCCGTCCAGCTCTCCCGCGCATGCGCAGTGGGGTGGGGGCCCGGCCCGCGCGCCCGCGCATGCGCAGTGGGGGTGGGGGGGCCGGCAGGCGCCCGCGCATGCGCAGTAGGGGTGGGGGGGGCCGTCCAGCTCTCCCGCGCATGCGCAGTGGGGTGGGGGCCCGGCCAGGGCGCCCGTGCATGCGCAGTGGGATGGGGGGCCCAGCCTGGGTGTGCCTTTTGTTCTGGTCCTCCGTGGGGCTGCCTTGAGAGCGGAATCAAGGTTGGAAAAGACCTCGGAGATCACTGAGTGCAACCAGCACCACCACGGCCACCGCTGACCACGTCCATGCCATGCCACAGCCACAGGTGTTGGAGCACTCCCAGGGGTGGGCACTCCAAACCTCCCTGGGCAGCTGTGCCAAGGCCTGAGCGCCCTTTCCATGGAGGAATTTCCCCAATATCCACCCTGAGCCTCCCCTGGCCCAGCCTGAGGCCGTTCCCTCTCCTCCTGTCCCTGTTCCCTGGGAGCAGAGCCCGACCCCCCCGGCTGCCCCCTCCTGTCAGGGGCTTGTGCAGAGCCACAAGGTCCCGCCTGAGCCTCCTTTGCTGCAGGCTGTGCCCCTTTCCCAGCTCTCTCAGGAACTCTCCAGCCCCTTGCCAGCTCCGTTCCCTTGCCTGGACTGGCTCCAGCCCCTCCGTGTCCCTCTTGTCCCAGAGGTGCTGCCAGCACTGCAGGTGCCCCAGCAGTGCCAGCACAGGGACGGGCCCAGCGCGCCCGGGCATGTGCAGTGGGGTGGGGGGGGGGGGGGGCCCAGAGCGCCCGCGCATGCGCAGTGGGGAGGGGGGGCCCAGCGCGCCCGCGCATGCGCAGTGGGGTGTGGGGGGGGGGCCTAGCCTGCCGGCGCATGCGCAGTGGGGTGGGGGGGGCGGGGGGGGGGCCCCGGCCGGCGCACCGCGCATGCGCAGTGGGTGGGGGGGGACGACAGGCGCGCCCGCGCATGCGCAGTGGGAGGTGGGGGGGGGGGGTGCCCAGAGCGCCCGCGCATGCGCAGTGGGGGGTGGGGGGGCCTGGAGGCGCACCGCGCATGCGCAAGGGGGGTGGGGGGGGCGGGGGGGGCCCCGGCCGGCGCACCGCGCATGCGCAGTGGGTGGCGGGGGGCGGGGGGGGCCCCGGCCGGCGCACCGCGCATGCGCAGTGGGTGGGGGGGACGGCAGGCGCGCCCGCGCATGCGCAGTGGGGGGTGGGGGGGGGGGTGGGGCAGCTCTCCCGCGCATGTGCAGTGGGGTGGGGGGGGCCCAGAGCGCCCGCGCATGCGCAGTGGGCTGGGGGGGCCAGCGCGCCCGCGCATGCGCAGTGGGGGGTGGGGGGGGGGGGCCCAGCCTGCCGGCGCATGCGCAGTGGGGTGGGGGGGGCCCAGCGTAACGGCGCATGCGCAGTGGGGGTGGGGGGGGGCCGGCAGGCGCACCGCGCATGCGCAGTGGGTGGGGGGGCGGCAGGCGCCCGCGCATGCGCAGTGGGGGGTGGGGGGGGCCCAGCTCTCCCGCGCATGCGCAGTGGGGAGGGGGCCCGGCCAGCTCGCCCGCGCATGCGCAGTGGGGGTGGGGGGGGCCCAGCGTGCCGGCGCATGCGCAGTGGGCCTGGGGGGGGCCGGCAGGCGCCCGCGCATGCGCAGTGGGGGTAGGGGGGCCGTCCAGCTCTCCCGCGCATGCGCAGTGAGGGGGGGGGGGGGGGGGGGGCCAGCCTGCCGGCGCATGCGCAGTGGGTGGGGGGGACGGCAGGCGCGCCCGCGCATGCGCAGTGGGGGGTGGGGGGGGGGGGGGGGGCAGCTCTCCCGCGCATGTGCAGTGGGGTGGGGGGGGCCCAGAGCGCCCGCGCATGCGCAGTGGGCTGGGGGGGGCCAGCGCGCCCGCGCATGCGCAGTGGGGGTGGGGGGGGGGGGGGGCCCAGCCGGCCGGCGCATGCGCAGTGGGGGGTGTGTGGGGGGGGGGGGGGGGCAACAGCCTGCCGGCGCATGCGCAGTGGGGGTGGGGGGGCCCAGCGTAACGGCGCATGCGCAGTGGGGATGGGGGAGGCCGGCAGGCGCACCGCGCATGCGCAGTGGGGGTGGGGGGGCCGGCAGGCGCCCGCGCATGCGCAGTAGGGGTAGGGGGGGCCTAGCCTGCCGGCGCATGCGCAGTGGGTGGGGGGGGCGGCGGGGGGCCCCGGCCGGCGCACCGAGCATGCGCAGTGGGTGGGGGGGACGCCAGGCGCGCCCGCGCATGCGCAGTGGGAGGTGGGGGGGGGGGGGGGGGCCAGAGCGCCCGCGCATGCGCAGTGGGGAGGGGGCTGGCCAGCGCGCCCGCGCATGCGCAGTGGGGAGGGGGGGGGGCCCAGCCTGCCGGCGCATGCGCAGTGGGTGGGGGGACGGCAGGCGCGCGCGCGCATGCGCAGTGGGGGGTGGGGGGGGCCCAGAGCGCCCGCGCATGCGCAGTGGGTGGGGGGGGGGGGCCCCCCGGCCGGCGCACCGCGCATGCGCAGTGGGTGGGGGGGGACGGCAGGCGCGCCCGCGCATGCGCAGTGGGGGGTGGGGGGGGGGGGGGCAGCTCTCCCGCGCATGTGCAGTGGGGTGGGGGGGCCCAGAGCGCCCGCGCATGCGCAGTGGGCTGGGGGGGGGGCCAGCGCGCCCGCGCATGCGCAGTGGGGGGTGGGGGGGGGGGGGGGCCCAGCCGGCCGGCGCATGCGCAGTGGGGGGTGTGCGGGGGGGGGGGGGGGGGGCAACCAGCCTGCCGGCGCATGCGCAGTGGGGGTGGGGGGGGCCCAGCGCAACGGCGCATGCGCAGTGCGGGTGGGGGGGGCCGGCAGGCGCACCGCGCATGCGCAGTGGGGGTGGGGGGGCCGGCAGGCGCCCGCGCATGCGCAGTAGGGGTAGGGGGGGCCTAGCCTGCCGGCGCATGCGCACTGGGTGGGGGGTGCGGCGGGGGGCCCCGGCCGGCGCACCGCGCATGCGCAGTGGGTGGGGGGACGCCAGGCGCGCCCGCGCATGCGCAGTGGGAGGTGGGGGGGGTCGTCCAGCTCTCCCGCGCATGCGCAGTGGGGTGGGGGCCCGGCCAGCGCGCCCGCGCATGCGCAGTGGGGGGGGGGGCCCAGCTTGGGGGTGCCTTTTGTTCTGGTCCTCCGTGGGGCTGCCTTGAGAGCGGAATCAAGGTTGGAAAAGACCTCGGAGATCACTGAGTGCAACCAGCACCAGCACGGCCACCGCTGACCACGTCCATGCCATGCCACAGCCACAGGTGTTGGAGCACTCCCAGGGGTGGGCACTCCAAACCTCCCTGGGCAGCTGTGCCAAGGCCTGAGCGCCCTTTCCATGGAGGAATTTCCCCAATATCCACCCTGAGCCTCCCCTGGCCCAGCCTGAGGCCGTTCCCTCTCCTCCTGTCCCTGTTCCCTGGGAGCAGAGCCCGACCCCCCCGGCTGCCCCCTCCTGTCAGGGGCTTGTGCAGAGCCACAAGGTCCCGCCTGAGCCTCCTTTGCTGCAGGCTGTGCCCCTTTCCCAGCTCTCTCAGGAACTCTCCAGCCCCTTGCCAGCTCCGTTCCCTTGCCTGGACTGGCTCCAGCCCCTCCGTGTCCCTCTTGTCCCAGAGGTGCTGCCAGCACTGCAGGTGCCCCAGCAGTGCCAGCACAGGGACGGGCCCAGCGCGCCCGGGCATGTGCAGTGGGGTGGGGGGGGGGGGGGCCCAGAGCGCCCGCGCATGCGCAGTGGGGAGGGGGGGCCCAGCGCGCCCGCGCATGCGCAGTGGGGTGTGGGGGGGGGGGGGGGGGGCCTAGCCTGCCGGCGCATGCGCAGTGGGTGGGGGGGCGGGGGGGGGCCCCGGCCGGCGCACCGCGCATGCGCAGTGGGTGGGGGGGGACAACAGGCGCGCCCGCGCATGCGCAGTGGGAGGTGGGGGGGGGGGGGGGGGGCCCAGAGCGCCCGCGCATGCGCAGTGGGGGGTGGGGGGGCCTGGAGGCGCACCGCGCATGCGCAAGGGGGGTGGGGGGGGCGGGGGGGGCCCCGGCCGGCGCACCGCGCATGCGCAGTGGGTGGCGGGGGGCGGGGGGGGCCCCGGCCGGCGCACCGCGCATGCGCAGTGGGGTGGGGGCCCGGCCAGGGCGCCCGCGCATGCGCAGTGGGGGTTGGGGGGGTCGTCCAGCTCTCCCGCGCATGCGCAGTGGGGAGGGGGCCCGGCCAGCTCGCCCGCGCATGCGCAGTGGGGGTGGGGGGGGCCCAGCGTGCCGGCGCATGCGCAGTGGGCGTGGGGGGGGCCGGCAGGCGTTCGCGCATGCGCAGTGGGGGTGGGGGGAGCCGTCCAGCTCTCCCGCGCATGCGCAGTGGGGGGGGGGGGACGGCAGGCGCGCCCGCGCATGCGTAGTGGGGAGGGGGGGGGGGCCAGCGCGCCCGCGCATGCGCAGTGGGTGGGGGGGGGGGGGGCCCCCGGCCGGCGCACCGCGCATGCGCAGTGGGGGGTGGGGGGCGGGGGGGGCCCCGGCAGGCGCCCGCTCATGCGCAGTGGGGGTGGGGGGAGCCGTCCAGCTCTCCCGCGCCTGCGCAGTGGGGGGGGGGGGGGGGGGGGGGGGGGGGGCCCCCCCAGCCTGCCGGCGCATGCGCAGTGTGTGGGGGGGACGGCAGGCGCGCCCGCGCATGCGCAGTGGGGAGGGGGGGGGGGGGGCCAGCGCGCCCGCGCATGCGCAGTGGGGGGTGGGGGGGGCCCAGAGCGCCCGCGCATGCGCAGTGGGTGGGGGGGGGGGGGGCCCCGGCCGGCGCACCGCGCATGCGCAGTGGGGGGTGGGGGGGGGAGGCGGCTCTCCCGCGCATGTGCGGTGGGGTGGGGGGGGCCCAGAGCGCCCGCGCATGCGCAGTGGGCTGGGGGGGGCCAGCGCGCCCGCGCATGCGCAGTGGGGGGTGGGGGGGGGGGGGGGGCCCAGCCGGCCGGCGCATGCGCAGTGGGGGGTGTGGGGGGGGGGGGGGCAACAGCCTGCCGGCGCATGCGCAGTGGGGGTGGGGGGGGCCCAGCGTAACGGCGCATGCGCAGTGGGGGTGGGGGGGGCCGTCCAGCTCACCCGCGCATGCGCAGTGGGGTGGGGGCCCGGCCCGCGCGCCCGCGCATGCGCAGTGGGGGTGGGGGGGCCGGCAGGCGCCCGCGCATGCGCAGTAGGGGTGGGGGGGCCGTCCAGCTCTCCCGCGCATGCGCAGTGGGGTGGGGGCCCGGCCAGGGCGCCCGTGCATGCGCAGTGGGATGGGGGCCCAGCCTGGGTGTGCCTTTTGTTCTGGTCCTCCGTGGGGCTGCCTTGAGAGCGGAATCAAGGTTGGAAAAGACCTCGGAGATCACTGAGTGCAACCAGCACCAGCACGGCCACCGCTGACCACGTCCATGCCATGCCACAGCCACAGGTGTTGGAGCACTCCCAGGGGTGGGCACTCCAAAACCTCCCTGGGCAGCTGTGCCAAGGCCTGAGCGCCCTTTCCATGGAGGAATTTCCCAATATCCACCCTGAGCCTCCCCTGGCCCAGCCTGAGGCCGTTCCCTCTCCTCCTGTCCCTGTTCCCTGGGAGCAGAGCCCGACCCCCCCGGCTGCCCCCTCCTGTCAGGGGCTTGTGCAGAGCCACAAGGTCCCGCCTGAGCCTCCTTTGCTGCAGGCTGTGCCCCTTTCCCAGCTCTCTCAGGAACTCTCCAGCACCTTGCCAGCTCCGTTCCCTTGCCTGGACTGGCTCCAGCCCCTCCGTGTCCCTCTTGTCCCCGAGGTGCTGCCAGCACTGCAGGTGCCCCAGCAGTGCCAGCACAGGGACGGGCCCAGCGCGCCCGGGCATGTGCAGTGGGGTGGGGGGGGGGGGGCCCAGAGCACCCGCGCATGCGCAGTGGGGAGGGGGGGGGGGCCAGCGCGCCCGCGCATGCGCAGTGGTGGGGGGGGGGGCCCAGAGCGCCCGCGCATGCGCAGTGGGTGGGGGGGGGGGGGCCCCGGCCGGCGCACCGCGCATGCGCAGTGGGGGGTGGGGGGGGGAGGCAGCTCTCCCGCGCATGTGCAGTGGGGTGGGGGGGGCCCAGAGCGCCCGCGCATGCGCAGTGGGCTGGGGGGGGGCCAGCGCGCCCGCGCATGCGCAGTGGGGGGTGGGGGGGGGGGGGGGCCCAGCCGGCCGGCGCATGCGCAGTGGGGGGTGTGGGGGGGGGGGGGGGCAACAGCCTGCCGGCGCATGCGCAGTGGGGGTGGGGGGCCCAGCGTAACGGCGCATGTGCAGTGGGCGTGGGGGGGGCCGGCAGGCGCACCGCGCATGCGCAGTGGGTGGGGGGGCGGCAGGCGCCCGCGCATGCGCAGTGGGGGGTGGGGGGGCCCAGCTCTCCCGCGCATGCGCAGTGGGGAGGGGGCCCGGCCAGCTCGCCCGCGCATGCGCAGTGGGGGTGGGGGGGGCCCAGCGTGCCGGCGCATGCGCAGTGGGCCTGGGGGGGGCCGGCAGGCGCCCGCGCATGCGCAGTGGGGGTAGGGGGGGCCGTCCAGCTCTCCCGCGCATGCGCAGTGGGGGGGGGGGGGGGGGGGGGGGGGCCAGCCTGCCGGCGCATGCGCAGTGGGTGGGGGGGACGGCAGGCGCGCCCGCGCATGCGCAGTGGGGGGTGGGGGGGGCCCAGAGCGCCCGCGCATGCGCAGTGGGTGGGGGCAGGGGGGGGGGCCCCGGCCGGCGCACCGCGCATGCGCAGTGGGTGGGGGGGACGGCAGGCGCGCCCGCGCATGCGCAGTGGGGGGGGGGGGGGGGGGCAACAGCCTGCCGGCGCATGCGCAGTGGGGGTGGGGGGGGCCCAGCGTAACGGCGCATGCGCAGTGGGGGTGGGGGGCCGGCAGGCGCCCGCGCATGCGCAGTAGGGGTAGGGGGGCCTAGCCTGCCGGCGCATGCGCAGTGGGTGGGGGGGGCGGCGGGGGGCCCCGGCCGGCGCACCGCGCATGCGCAGTGGGTGGGGGGGGACGACAGGCGCGCCCGCGCATGCGCATGGGAGGTGGGGGGGGGGGGGGGGGGCCAGAGCGCCCGCGCATGCGCAGTGGGGAGGGGGCTGGCCAGCTCGCCCGCGCATGCGCAGTGGGGAGAGGGGGGGCCCAGCCTGCCGGCGCATGCGCAGTGGGTGGGGGGGACGGCAGGCGCGCCGCGCGCGCATGCGCAGTGGGGGGTGGGGGGGCCCAGAGCGCCCGCGCATGCGCAGTGGGTGGGGGGGGGGCCCCGGCCGGCGCACCGGGCATGCGCAGTGGGTGGGGGGGCCGGCAGGCGCACCGCGCATGCGCAGTGGGGGTGGGGGGGCCGGCAGGCGCCCGCGCATGCGCAGTAGGGGTAGGGGGGGCCTAGCCTGCCGGCGCATGCGCAGTGGGTGGGGGGTGCGGCGGGGGGCCCCGGCCGGCGCACCGCGCATGCGCAGTGGGAGGTGGGGGGGTCGTCCAGCTCTCCCGCGCATGCGCAGTGGGGTGGGGGCCCGGCCAGCGCGCCCGCGCATGCGCAGTGGGGTGGGGGGCCAGCTTGGGGGTGCCTTTTGTTCTGGTCCTCCGTGGGGCTGCCTTGAGAGCGGAATCAAGGTTGGAAAAGACCTCGGAGATCACTGAGTGCAACCAGCACCAGCACGGCCACCGCTGACCACGTCCATGCCATGCCACAGCCACAGGTGTTGGAGCACTCCCAGGGGTGGGCACTCCAAACCTCCCTGGGCAGCTGTGCCAAGGCCTGAGCGCCCTTTCCATGGAGGAATTTCCCCAATATCCACCCTGAGCCTCCCCTGGCCCAGCCTGAGGCCGTTCCCTCTCCTCCTGTCCCTGTTCCCTGGGAGCAGAGCCCGACCCCCCCGGCTGCCCCCTCCTGTCAGGGGCTTGTGCAGAGCCACAAGGTCCCGCCTGAGCCTCCTTTGCTGCAGGCTGTGCCCCTTTCCCAGCTCTCTCAGGAACTCTCCAGCACCTTGCCAGCTCCGTTCCCTTGCCTGGACTGGCTCCAGCCCCTCCGTGTCCCTCTTGTCCCCGAGGTGCTGCCAGCACTGCAGGTGCCCCAGCAGTGCCAGCACAGGGACGGGCCCAGCGCGCCCGGGCATGTGCAGTGGGGTGGGGGGGGGGGGCCCAGAGCACCCGCGCATGCGCAGTGGGGAGGGGGGGGGGGGCCAGCGCGCCCGCGCATGCGCAGTGGTGGGGGGGGGGGCCCAGAGCGCCCGCGCATGCGCAGTGGGTGGGGGGGGTGGGCCCCGGCCGGCGCACCGCGCATGCGCAGTGGGGGGTGGGGGGGGGGAGGCAGCTCTCCCGCGCATGTGCAGTGGGGTGGGGGGGCCCAGAGCGCCCGCGCATGCGCAGTGGGGGGTGGGGGTGGGGGGGGGGGCCCAGCCGGCCGGCGCATGCGCAGTGGGGGGTGTGGGGGGGGGGGGGGGGGCAACAGCCTGCCGGCGCATGCGCAGTGGGGGTGGGGGGGGCCCAGCGTAACGGCGCATGCGCAGTGCGGGTGGGGGGGGCCGTCCAGCTCTCCCGCGCATGCGCAGTGGGGTGGGGGCCCGGCCAGGGCGCCCGTGCATGCGCAGTGGGATGGGGGGCCCAGCCTGGGTGTGCCTTTTGTTCTGGTCCTCCGTGGGGCTGCCTTGAGAGCGGAATCAAGGTTGGAAAAGACCTCGGAGATCACTGAGTGCAACCAGCACCAGCACGGCCACCGCTGACCACGTCCATGCCATGCCACAGCCACAGGTGTTGGAGCACTCCCAGGGGTGGGCACTCCAAACCTCCCTGGGCAGCTGTGCCAAGGCCTGAGCGCCCTTTCCATGGAGGAATTTCCCCAATATCCACCCTGAGCCTCCCCTGGCCCAGCCTGAGGCCGTTCCCTCTCCTCCTGTCCCTGTTCCCTGGGAGCAGAGCCCGACCCCCCCGGCTGCCCCCTCCTGTCAGGGGCTTGTGCAGAGCCACAAGGTCCCGCCTGAGCCTCCTTTGCTGCAGGCTGTGCCCCTTTCCCAGCTCTCTCAGGAACTCTCCAGCCCCTTGCCAGCTCCGTTCCCTTGCCTGGACTGGCTCCAGCCCCTCCGTGTCCCTCTTGTCCCAGAGGTGCTGCCAGCACTGCAGGTGCCCCAGCAGTGCCAGCACAGGGACGGGCCCAGCGCGCCCGCGCATGCGCAGTGGGGGGTAGGGGGGGCCCAGAGCGCCCGCGCATGCGCAGTGGGTGGGGGGGGGGGGGGGGGGGGGGCCCCCGGCCGGCGCACCGCGCATGCGCAGTGGGGGGTGGGGGGCGGGGGGGGCCCCGGCAGGCGCCCGCGCATGCGCAGTGGGGGTGGGGGGAGCCGTCCAGCTCTCCCGCGCATGCGCAGTGGGGGGGGGGGGGGGGGGGGGGGGCCCCCCCAGCCTGCCGGCGCATGCGCAGTGGGTGGGGGGGACGGCAGGCGCGCCCGCGCATGCGCAGTGGGGAGGGGGGGGGGGCCAGCGCGCCCGCGCATGCGCAGTGGGGGGTGGGGGGGGCCCAGAGCGCCCGCGCATGCGCAGTGGGTGGGGGGGGGGGGGGGGCCCCGGCCAGCGCGCCCGCGCATGCGCAGTGGGGGGGGGGGGCCCAGCTTGGGGGTGCCTTTTGTTCTGGTCCTCCGTGGGGCTGCCTTGAGAGCGGAATCAAGGTTGGAAAAGACCTCGGAGATCACTGAGTGCAACCAGCACCAGCACGGCCACCGCTGACCACGTCCATGCCATGCCACAGCCACAGGTGTTGGAGCACTCCCAGGGGTGGGCACTCCAAACCTCCCTGGGCAGCTGTGCCAAGGCCTGAGCGCCCTTTCCATGGAGGAATTTCCCCAATATCCACCCTGAGCCTCCCCTGGCCCAGCCTGAGGCCGTTCCCTCTCCTCCTGTCCCTGTTCCCTGGGAGCAGAGCCCGACCCCCCCGGCTGCCCCCTCCTGTCAGGGGCTTGTGCAGAGCCACAAGGTCCCGCCTGAGCCTCCTTTGCTGCAGGCTGTGCCCCTTTCCCAGCTCTCTCAGGAACTCTCCAGCCCCTTGCCAGCTCCGTTCCCTTGCCTGGACTGGCTCCAGCCCCTCCGTGTCCCTCTTGTCCCAGAGGTGCTGCCAGCACTGCAGGTGCCCCAGCAGTGCCAGCACAGGGACGGGCCCAGCGCGCCCGGGCATGTGCAGTGGGGTGGGGGGGGGGGGCCCAGAGCACCCGCGCATGCGCAGTGGGGAGGGGGGGGGGCCAGCGCGCCCGCGCATGCGCAGTGGGGGGTGGGGGGGGCCCAGAGCGGCCGCGCATGCGCAGTGGGTGGGGGGGGGGGGCCCCCGGCCGGCGCACCGCGCATGCGCAGTGGGGTGGGGGCCCGGCCAGGGCGCCCGCGCATGCGCAGTGGGGAGGGGGGGGGGGGGGCCAGCGCGCCCGCGCATGCGCAGTGGGGGGTGGGCGGGGGCCCAGAGCGCCCGCGCATGCGCAGTGGGTGGGGGTGGACGGCAGGCGCGCCCGCGCATGCGCAGTGGGAGGTGGGGGGGGGGGGGGGGCCCAGCTCTCCCGCGCATGCGCAGTGGGGAGGGGGCCCGGCCAGCTCGCCCGCGCATGCGCAGTGGGGGTGGGGGGGCCCAGCGTGCCGGCGCATGCGCAGTGGGGGTGGGGGGGGGGCCGGCAGGCGCATCGCGCATGCGCAGTGGGGGTGGGGGGGCCGTCCAGCTCTCCCGCGCATGCGCAGTGGGTGGGGGGGACGGCAGGCGCGCCCGCGCATGCGCAGTGGGGGGTGGGGGGGGCCCAGAGCGCCCGCGCATGCGCAGTGGGTGGGGGGGGGGGTGGCCCCGGCCGGCGCACCGCGCATGCGCAGTGGGTGGGGGGGGACGGCAGGCGCGCCCGCGCATGCGCAGTGGGGGGTGGGGGGGGGGGGGCAGCTCTCCCGCGCATGTGCAGTGGGGTGGGGGGGGCCCAGAGCGCCCGCGCATGCGCAGTGGGCTGGGGGGGGCCAGCGCGCCCGCGCATGCGCAGTGGGGGGTGGGGGGGGGGGGGCAGCTCTCCCGCGCATGTGCAGTGGGGTGGGGGGGGCCCAGAGCGCCCGCGCATGCGCAGTGGGCTGGGGGGGGCCAGCGCGCCCGCGCATGCGCAGTGGGGGTGGGGGGGGGGGGGGGGGCAGCTCTCCCGCGCATGCGCAGTGGGGAGGGGGGGGGGGCCAGCGCGCCCGCGCATGCGCAGTGGGGGGTGGGGGGGGCCCAGAGCGCCCGCGCATGCGCAGTGGGTGGGGGGGGACGGCAGGCGCGCCCGCGCATGCGCAGTGGGGGGTGGGGGGGGGGGGGGGCAGCTCTCCCGCGCATGTGCAGTGGGGTGGGGGGGGCCGTCCAGCTCTCCCGCGCATGCGCAGTGGGGTGGGGTCCCGGCCAGGGCGCCCGCGCATGCGCAGTGGGGGTTGGGGGGGGGGGGTCGTCCAGCTCTCCCGCGCATGCGCAGTGCGGTGGGGGCCCGGCCAGGGCGCCCGCGCATGCGCAGTGGGGGGGGGGGGGGGCCCGGCCAGCGCGCCCGCGCATGCGCAGTGGGGGGCGGGGCCCAGCCTGGGGGTGCCTTTTGTGCTAGTTCTCCGTGGGGCTGCCTTGAGAGCGGAATCAAGGTTGGAAAAGACCTCGGAGATCACTGAGTGCAACCAGCACCAGCACGGCCACCGCTGACCACGTCCGTCCATGCCACAGCCACAGGTGTTGGAGCACTCCCAGGGGTGGGCACTCCAAACCTCCCTGGGCAGCTGTGCCAAGGCCTGAGCGCCCTTTCCATGGAGGAATTTCCCCAATATCCACCCTGAGCCTCCCCTGGCCCAGCCTGAGGCCGTTCCCTCTCCTCCTGTCCCTGTTCCCTGGGAGCAGAGCCCGACCCCCCCGGCTGCCCCCTCCTGTCAGGGACTTGTGCAGAGCCACAAGGTCCCGCCTTAGCCTCCTTTGCTGCAGGCTGTGCCCCTTTCCCAGCTCTCTCAGGAACTCTCCAGCGCCTTGCCAGCTCCGTTCCCTTGCCTGGACTCTGGTTAGGGTTAGAGTTAGGGACTCGGTTTAGGGTTAGTGTTAGGGGTTAGGGTTATGCCTAGGGTTAGGATTGAGAAAACCACAAAGCCAGGAGACCCAGGCACACTAACCGTGTAAAAGACCTACCAAGGTGACAGCAGCATATCCAAAACCTTGCTCCCTCTTCGTCATTCTGCTCAGAACTCGCCACAGCCTAAGGCCCGGTTTCTGGCTTGAGCTAGGGTTAGGGTTAGGGTTAGGGTTAGGCTTACGCCTAGGGTTAGGGTTGAGGAAACCACAAAGCCAGGAGCTCCCGGCGTACTCACCATGTGAAAGACATACCATGGTGACCGCAGCACATCCGAAACCTTCCTCCCTCTTCGTCATTCTGCTCAGAACTCGCCACAACCCTCTGCTGGATTTCTGGCTCAAGGTAGGGGTTGGGTCAGGGTTACGCCTAGGGTTAGGGTTAGGGTTGAGAAAACCACAAAGCCAGGAGCTCCAGGGATAGTCAGCATGCAAAAGGCATACCAAGGTGAGGAGGACACCGCCCAAACCTTGCTCCCTCTTTGTCATACTGCTCAGAACTTGCCACAACCCTCTGCCGGATTTCTGGCTCAAGGTAGGGTTAGGGATAGGGTTACGCCTTGGGTTAGGGTTAGGGTTACGCCTAGGGTTAAGGTTGAGAAAACCACAAAGCCAAGAGCTCCAGGGACACTGATCATGCAAAAGGCAGGCCAAGTTAAGCCTGGCACATCCAAAACCTTGCTCCCTCTTCTTGTTTCTGCAAGGGTAAGGGTTAGGGTTAGGGGCTCGGGTGAGTGTTAGGGGTTAGGGTTAGGGGTTAGGGTTAGGGTTATGCCTAGGGTTAGGATTGAGAAAACCACAAAGCCAGGGGACCCAGGGACACTAACCATGCAAAAGGCCGGTCAAGTTAAGCACAGCACATCAAAACCCTGCTCCCTCTTCCTCTTTCTGCTTGGAACTCACCACAGCCCAATGCCCAGTTTCTGGCTCGGCCTAGGGTTAGGGTTAGGGTTTGGTTTAGGGTTAGGGTTAGGGTTAGCTTACGCCTAGGGTTAGGGTTGAGGAAACCACAAAGCCAGGAGCTCCAGGTGTACTCACAAAGCAAAAGGCATACCAAGGTGACCGCAGCACATCCAAAACCTTGCTCCCTCTTCTTCTTTCTGCAAGGGTTAGGGTTAGGGGCTCAGGTTTGGGTTAGGCTTAGGGGTTCGGGTTATGCCTAGGCTTAGGATTAAGAAAACCACAAAGCCAGGAGACCCAGGGACACTAACCATACAAAAGGCAGGCCAACTTAAGCATGGCATATCAAAACCTTCCTCCCTCTTCCTCTTTCTGCTCGGAACTTACCACAGACCGATGCCTGATTACTGGCTCAATCTATGGTTAGAGTTAGGTTTAGGTGTTCTCCTAGGGTTCGGCTTGAGAAAACCACAAAGCCAGGAGCTCCAGGGATACTCAGCATGCAAAAGGCATACCAAGGTGAGGAGGACACCGCCCAAACCTTGCTCCCTCTTCGTCATTCTGCTCAGAACTTGCCACAACACTCTGCCGGATTTCTGGCTCAAGGTACGGTTAGGGATAGGGTTAGGCCTTGGGTTAGGGTAAGGGTTACGCCTAGGGTTAAGGTTGAGAAAACCACGAAGCCAGGGGACCCAGGGACACTAACCATGCAAAAGGCCGGTCAAGTTAAGCACAGCACATCAAAACCTTGCTCCCTCTTCCTCTTTCTGCTCGGAACTCACCACAGCCTAAGGCCCAGTTTCTGGCTTGAGCTTGGGTTAGGGTTTGGTTTAGGGTTAGGGTTAGGGTTAGGCTTACGCCTAGGGTTAGGGTTGAGGAAACCACAAAGCCAGGAGCTCCCGGCGTACTCACCATGCAAAAGACATACCATGGTGACCGCAGCACATCCGAAACCTTGCTCCCTCTTCCTCTTTCTGCTCAGAACTCGCCACAACCCTCTGCCGGATTTCTGGCTCAAGGTAGGGTTAGTGTTAGGGTTATGCCTAGGGTTTGGGTTGAGAAAACCACAAAGCCAGGAGCTCCAGGGACACTGATCATGCGAAAGGCAGGACAAGTTACGCACGGCACATCCAAAACCTTGCTCCCTCTTCTTCTTTCTGCAAGGGTTAGGGTTAGAGTTAGGGGCTCGGTTTAGTAGGGTTAGTGTTAGGGGTTAGGGTTCGTGTTATGCCTAGGGTTAGGATTGAGAAAACCACAAAGCCAGGAGACCCAGGCACACTAACCGTATAAAAGACCTACCAAGGTGACAGCAGCATATCCAAAACCTTGCTCCCTCTTCGTCATTCTGCTCAGAACTCGCCACAGCCTAAGGCCCAGTTTCTGGCTTGAGCTAGGGTTAGGGTTAGGGTTAGGGTTAGGCTTACGCCTAGGGTTAGGGTTGAGGAAACCACAAAGCCAGGAGCTCCCGGCGTACTCACCATGCAAAAGACATACCATGGTGACCACAGCACATCCGAAACCTTCCTCCCTCTTCCTCTTTCTGCTCAGAACTCGCCACAACCCTCTGCCGGATTTCTGGCTCAAGGTAGGGTTAGGGTTATGCCTAGGGTTTGGGTTGAGAAAACCACAAAGCCAGGAGCTCCAGGGACACTGATCATGCGAAAGGCAGGACAAGTTACGCACGGCACATCCAAAACCTTGCTCCCTCTTCTTCTTTCTGCAAGGGTTAGGGTTAGAGTTAGGGGCTCGGGTTTGGGTTAGGCTTAGGGGTTAGGGTTCGGGTTATGCCTGGGGTTAGGATTGAGAAAACCACAAAGCCAGGAAACCCAGGGACACTAACCATGTAAAAGGCAGGCCAGCTTAAGCATGGCATATCAAAACCTTCCTCCCTCTTCCTCTTTCTGCGCGGAACTCACCATAGCCCGATGACCGATTAGTGGCTCAATCTACGGTTAGGGTTAGGGTTAGGCGTTCTCCTAGGGTTAGGGTTGAGGAAACCACAAAGCCAGGAGCTCCAGGGATACTCAGCATGCAAAAGGCATACCAAGGTGAGGAGGACACAGCCCAAACCTTGCTCCCTCTTTGTCATTCTGCTCAGAATTGCCACAACCCTCTGCCGGATTTCTGGCTCAAGGTAGGGTTAGGGATAGGGTTACGCCTTGGGTTAGGGTTAGGGTTACGCCTAGGGTTAAGGTTGAGAAAACCACAAAGCCAGGAGGTCCAGGGACACTGATCATGTGAAAGGCAGGCCAAGTTAAGCACGGCACACCCAAAACCTTGCTCCCTCTTCTTCTTTCTGCAAGGGTAAGGGTTAGGGTTAGGGGCTCGGTATAGGGTTAGGGTTAGGGGTTAGGGTTAGGGTTATGCCTAGGGTTAGGATTGAGAAAACCACAAAGCCAGGGGACCCAGGGACACTAACCATGCAAAAGGCCGGTCAAGTTAAGCACAGCACATCAAAACCCTGCTCCCTCTTCCTCTTTCTGCTTGGAACTCACCACAGCCCAATGCCCAGTTTCTGGCTCGGCCTAGGGTTAGGGTTAGGGTTTGGTTTAGGGTTAGGGTTAGGGTTAGCTTACGCCTAGGGTTAGGGTTGAGGAAACCACAAAGCCAGGAGCTCCAGGCGTACTCACAAAGCAAAAGGCATACCAAGGTGACCGCAGCACATCCAAAACCTTGCTCCCTCTTCTTCTTTCTGCAAGGGTTAGGGTTAGGGGCTCGGGTTTGGGTTAGGCTTAGGGGTTCGGGTTATGCCTAGGCTTAGGATTAAGAAAACCACAAAGCCAGGAGACCCAGGGACACTAACCATACAAAAGGCAGGCCAACTTAAGCATGGCATATCAAAACCTTCCTCCCTCTTCCTCTTTCTGCTCGGAACTTACCACAGACCGATGCCTGATTACTGGCTCAATCTATGGTTAGAGTTAGGTTTAGGTGTTCTCCTAGGGTTCGGCTTGAGAAAACCACAAAGCCAGGAGCTCCAGGGATACTCAGCATGCAAAAGGCATACCAAGGTGAGGAGGACACCGCCCAAACCTTGCTCCCTCTTCGTCATTCTGCTCAGAACTTGCCACAACACTCTGCCGGATTTCTGGCTCAAGGTACGGTTAGGGATAGGGTTAGGCCTTGGGTTAGGGTAAGGGTTACGCCTAGGGTTAAGGTTGAGAAAACCACGAAGCCAGGGGACCCAGGGACACTAACCATGCAAAAGGCCGGTCAAGTTAAGCACAGCACATCAAAACCTTGCTCCCTCTTCCTCTTTCTGCTCGGAACTCACCACAGCCTAAGGCCCAGTTTCTGGCTTGAGCTTGGGTTAGGGTTTGGTTTAGGGTTAGGGTTAGGGTTAGGCTTACGCCTAGGGTTAGGGTTGAGGAAACCACAAAGCCAGGAGCTCCCGGCGTACTCACCATGCAAAAGACATACCATGGTGACCGCAGCACATCCGAAACCTTGCTCCCTCTTCCTCTTTCTGCTCAGAACTCGCCACAACCCTCTGCCGGATTTCTGGCTCAAGGTAGGGTTAGTGTTAGGGTTATGCCTAGGGTTTGGGTTGAGAAAACCACAAAGCCAGGAGCTCCAGGGACACTGATCATGCGAAAGGCAGGACAAGTTACGCACGGCACATCCAAAACCTTGCTCCCTCTTCTTCTTTCTGCAAGGGTTAGGGTTAGAGTTAGGGGCTCGGTTTAGTAGGGTTAGTGTTAGGGGTTAGGGTTCGTGTTATGCCTAGGGTTAGGATTGAGAAAACCACAAAGCCAGGAGACCCAGGCACACTAACCGTATAAAAGACCTACCAAGGTGACAGCAGCATATCCAAAACCTTGCTCCCTCTTCGTCATTCTGCTCAGAACTCGCCACAGCCTAAGGCCCAGTTTCTGGCTTGAGCTAGGGTTAGGGTTAGGGTTAGGGTTAGGCTTACGCCTAGGGTTAGGGTTGAGGAAACCACAAAGCCAGGAGCTCCCGGCGTACTCACCATGCAAAAGACATACCATGGTGACCACAGCACATCCGAAACCTTCCTCCCTCTTCCTCTTTCTGCTCAGAACTCGCCACAACCCTCTGCCGGATTTCTGGCTCAAGGTAGGGTTAGGGTTATGCCTAGGGTTTGGGTTGAGAAAACCACAAAGCCAGGAGCTCCAGGGACACTGATCATGCGAAAGGCAGGACAAGTTACGCACGGCACATCCAAAACCTTGCTCCCTCTTCTTCTTTCTGCAAGGGTTAGGGTTAGAGTTAGGGGCTCGGGTTTGGGTTAGGCTTAGGGGTTAGGGTTCGGGTTATGCCTGGGGTTAGGATTGAGAAAACCACAAAGCCAGGAAACCCAGGGACACTAACCATGTAAAAGGCAGGCCACCTTAAGCATGGCATATCAAAACCTTCCTCCCTCTTCCTCTTTCTGCGCGGAACTCACCATAGCCCGATGACCGATTAGTGGCTCAATCTACGGTTAGGGTTAGGGTTAGGCGTTCTCCTAGGGTTAGGGTTGAGGAAACCACAAAGCCAGGAGCTCCAGGGATACTCAGCATGCAAAAGGCATACCAAGGTGAGGAGGACACAGCCCAAACCTTGCTCCCTCTTTGTCATTCTGCTCAGAATTGCCACAACCCTCTGCCGGATTTCTGGCTCAAGGTAGGGTTAGGGATAGGGTTACGCCTTGGGTTAGGGTTAGGGTTACGCCTAGGGTTAAGGTTGAGAAAACCACAAAGCCAGGAGGTCCAGGGACACTGATCATGTGAAAGGCAGGCCAAGTTAAGCACGGCACACCCAAAACCTTGCTCCCTCTTCTTCTTTCTGCAAGGGTAAGGGTTAGGGTTAGGGGCTCGGTATAGGGTTAGGGTTAGGGGTTAGGGTTAGGGTTATGCCTAGGGTTAGGATTGAGAAAACCACAAAGCCAGGGGACCCAGGGACACTAACCATGCAAAAGGCCGGTCAAGTTAAGCACAGCACATCAAAACCCTGCTCCCTCTTCCTCTTTCTGCTTGGAACTCACCACAGCCCAATGCCCAGTTTCTGGCTCGGCCTAGGGTTAGGGTTAGGGTTTGGTTTAGGGTTAGGGTTAGGGTTAGCTTACGCCTAGGGTTAGGGTTGAGGAAACCACAAAGCCAGGAGCTCCAGGCGTACTCACAAAGCAAAAGGCATACCAAGGTGACCGCAGCACATCCAAAACCTTGCTCCCTCTTCTTCTTTCTGCAAGGGTTAGGGTTAGGGGCTCGGGTTTGGGTTAGGCTTAGGGGTTCGGGTTATGCCTAGGCTTAGGATTAAGAAAACCACAAAGCCAGGAGACCCAGGGACACTAACCATACAAAAGGCAGGCCAACTTAAGCATGGCATATCAAAACCTTCCTCCCTCTTCCTCTTTCTGCTCGGAACTTACCACAGACCGATGCCTGATTACTGGCTCAATCTATGGTTAGAGTTAGGTTTAGGCGTTCTCCTAGGGTTCGGCTTGAGAAAACCACAAAGCCAGGAGCTCCAGGGATACTCAGCATGCAAAAGGCATACCAAGGTGAGGAGGACACCGCCCAAACCTTGCTCCCTCTTCGTCATTCTGCTCAGAACTTGCCACAACACTCTGCCGGATTTCTGGCTCAAGGTACGGTTAGGGATAGGGTTAGGCCTTGGGTTAGGGTAAGGGTTACGCCTAGGGTTAAGGTTGAGAAAACCACGAAGCCAGGGGACCCAGGGACACTAACCATGCAAAAGGCCGGTCAAGTTAAGCACAGCACATCAAAACCTTGCTCCCTCTTTCTCTTTCTGCTCGGAACTCACCACAGCCTAAGGCCCAGTTTCTGGCTTGAGCTTGGGTTAGGGTTTGGTTTAGGGTTAGGGTTAGGGTTCGTGTTACGCCTAGGGTTAGGGTTGAGGAAACCACAAAGCCAGGAGCTCCCGGCGTACTCACCATGCAAAAGACATACCATGGTGACCGCAGCACATCCGAAACCTTGCTCCCTCTTCCTCTTTCTGCTCAGAACTCGCCACAACCCTCTGCCGGATTTCTGGCTCAAGGTAGGGTTAGTGTTAGGGTTATGCCTAGGGTTTGGGTTGAGAAAACCACAAAGCCAGGAGCTCCAGGGACACTGATCATGCGAAAGGCAGGACAAGTTACGCACGGCACATCCAAAACCTTGCTCCCTCTTCTTCTTTCTGCAAGGGTTAGGGTTAGAGTTAGGGGCTCGGTTTAGTAGGGTTAGTGTTAGGGGTTAGGGTTCGTGTTATGCCTAGGGTTAGGATTGAGAAAACCACAAAGCCAGGAGACCCAGGCACACTAACCGTATAAAAGACCTACCAAGGTGACAGCAGCATATCCAAAACCTTGCTCCCTCTTCGTCATTCTGCTCAGAACTCGCCACAGCCTAAGGCCCAGTTTCTGGCTTGAGCTAGGGTTAGGGTTAGGGTTAGGGTTAGGCTTACGCCTAGGGTTAGGGTTGAGGAAACCACAAAGCCAGGAGCTCCCGGCGTACTCACCATGCAAAAGACATACCATGGTGACCACAGCACATCCGAAACCTTCCTCCCTCTTCCTCTTTCTGCTCAGAACTCGCCACAACCCTCTGCCGGATTTCTAGCTCAAGGTAGGGTTAGGGTTATGCCTAGGGTTTGGGTTGAGAAAACCACAAAGCCAGGAGCTCCAGGGACACTGATCATGCGAAAGGCAGGACAAGTTACGCACGGCACATCCAAAACCTTGCTCCCTCTTCTTCTTTCTGCAAGGGTTAGGGTTAGGGTTAGGGGCTCGGGTTTGGGTTAGGCTTAGGGGTTAGGGTTCGGGTTATGCCTGGGGTTAGGATTGAGAAAACCACAAAGCCAGGAAACCCAGGGACACTAACCATGTAAAAGGCAGGCCAGCTTAAGCATGGCATATCAAAACCTTCCTCCCTCTTCCTCTTTCTGCGCGGAACTCACCATAGCCCGATGACCGATTAGTGGCTCAATCTACGGTTAGGGTTAGGGTTAGGCGTTCTCCTAGGGTTAGGGTTGAGGAAACCACAAAGCCAGGAGCTCCAGGGATACTCAGCATGCAAAAGGCATACCAAGGTGAGGAGGACACAGCCCAAACCTTGCTCCCTCTTTGTCATTCTGCTCAGAATTGCCACAACCCTCTGCCGGATTTCTGGCTCAAGGTAGGGTTAGGGATAGAGTTAGGCCTTGGGTTAGGGTTAGGGTTACGCCTAGGGTTAAGGTTGAGAAAACCACAAAGCCAGGAGCTCCAGGGACACTGATCATGTGAAAGGCAGGCCAAGTTAAGCACGGCACACCCAAAACCTTGCTCCCTCTTCTTCTTTCTGCAAGGGTAAGGGTTAGGGTTAGGGGCTCGGTATAGGGTTAGGGTTAGGGGTTAGGGTTAGGGTTATGCCTAGGGTTAGGATTGAGAAAACCACAAAGCCAGGGGACCCAGGCACACTAAGCATGCAAAAGGCAGGCCAAGTTGAGCGTAGCACATCCAAATCCCCTCTCCCTCTTCGTCATTCTGCTCGGAATTCACCACAGCCCAATGCCCGATTTCTGCCTCAGTCTAGGGTTAGGCTTAGGGCTAGGGTTAGGGTTATGCCTAGGGTTAGGGTTCAGAAAACCACAAAGCCAGGAGCTCCAGGGATACTCACCATGCAAAAGGCAGGCCAAGTTGAGCGTAGCACATCCAAATCCCCTCTCCCTCTTCGTCATTCTGCTCGGAACTCACCACAGCCCAATGCCCGATTTCTGCCTCAGTCTAGGGTTAGGCTTAGGGCTAGGGTTAGGGTTATGCCTAGGGTTAGGGTTCAGAAAACCACAAAGCCAGGAGCTCCAGGGATACTCACCATGCAAAAGGCAGGCCAAGTTGAGCGTAGCACATCCAAATCCCCTCTCCCTCTTCGTCATTCTGCTCGGAACTCACCACAGCCCAATGCCCGATTTCTGCCTCAGTCTAGGGTTAGGCTTAGGGCTAGGGTTAGGGTTATGCCTAGGGTTAGGGTTCACAAAACCACAAAGCCAGGAGCTCCAGGGATACTCCCCATGCAAAAGGCAGGCCAAGTTGAGCGCAGCCAATCCAAATCCTTGCTCCCTCTTCGTCATTCTGCTCGGAACTCCCCACAGCCCAATGCCCGATTTCTGCCTCAGTCTAGGGTTAGGCTTAGGGCTAGGGTTAGGGTTATGCCTAGGGTTAGGGTTCAGAAAACCACAAAGCCAGGAGCTCCAGGGATACTCCCCATGCAAAAGGCAGGCCAAGTTGAGCGTAGCACATCCAAATCCTTGCTCCCTCTTTGTCATTCTGCTCAGAACTTCCGACAGCCCAATGCCAGATTACTGGCTCAGTCTAGGGTTAGGCTTAGGGCTAGGGTTAGGGTTATGCCTAGGGTTAGGGTTCACAAAACCACAAAGCCAGGAGCTCCAGGGACACTGATCATGCGAAAGGCAGGCCAAGTTAAGCACGGCACATCCAAAACCTTGCTCCCTCTTCTTCTTTCTGCAAGGGTTAGGGTTAGGGGCTCGGGTTAGTGTTAGGGGTTAGGGTTAGGGGTAGGGTTAGGGTTAGGGTTTTGACTAGGGTTAGGATTGAGAAAACCACAAAGCCAGGGGACCCAGGCACACTAAGCATGCAAAAGGCAGGCCAAGTTGAGCGTAGCACATCCAAATCCCCTCTCCCTCTTCGTCATTCTGCTCGGAATTCACCACAGCCCAATGCCCGATTTCTGCCTCAGTCTAGGGTTAGGCTTAGGGCTAGGGTTAGGGTTATGCCTAGGGTTAGGGTTCAGAAAACCACAAAGCCAGGAGCTCCAGGGATACTCACCATGCAAAAGGCAGGCCAAGTTGAGTGTAGCACATCCAAATCCTTGCTCCCTCTTCTTCATTCTGCTCGGAACTCACCACGGCCCAATGCCCGATGTCTGCCTCAGTCTAGGGTTAGGCTTAGGGCTAGGGTTAGGGTTATGCCTAGGGTTAGGGTTCACAAAACCACAAAGCCAGGAGCTCCAGGGATACTCACCATGCAAAAGGCAGGCCAAGTTGAGCGTAGCACATCCAAATCCCCTCTCCCTCTTCGTCATTCTGCTCGGAACTCACCACAGCCCAATGTCCGATTTCTGCCTCAGTCTAGGGTTAGGCTTAGGGCTAGGGTTAGGGTTATGCCTAGGGTTAGGGTTCACAAAACCACAAAGCCAGGAGCTCCAGGGATACTCACCATGCAAAAGGCAGGCCAAGTTGAGCGTAGCACATCCAAATCATTGCTCCCTCTTTGTCATTCTGCTCGGAACTCACCACAGCCCCATGCCCGATTTCTGCCTCAGTCTAGGGTTAGGCTTAGGGCTAGGGTTAGGGTTATGCCTAGGGTTAGGGTTCAGAAAACCACAAAGCCAGGAGCTCCAGGGATACTCCCCATGCAAAAGGCAGGCCAAGTTGAGCGCAGCCAATCCAAATCCTTGCTCCCTCTTCGTCATTCTGCTCGGAACTCCCCACAGCCCAATGTCCGATTTCTGCCTCAGTCTAGGGTTAGGCTTAGGGCTAGGGTTAGGGTTATGCCTAGGGTTAGGGTTCACAAAACCACAAAGCCAGGAGCTCCAGGGATACTCACCATGCAAAAGGCAGGCCAAGTTGAGTGTAGCACATCCAAATCCCCTCTCCCTCTTCGTCATTCTGCTCGGAACTTCCCACAGCCCAATGCCAGATTACTGGCTCAGTCTAGGGTTAGGCTTAGGGCTAGGGTTAGGGTTATGCCTAGGGTTAGGGTTCACAAAACCACAAAGCCAGGAGCTCCAGGGATACTCCCCATGCAAAAGGCAGGCCAAGTTGAGCGTAGCACATCCAAATCCTTGCTCCCTCTTCTTCATTCTGCTCGGAACTCCCCACAGCCCAATGCCCGATTACTGGCTCAGTCTAGGTTTAGGCTTAGGGCTAGGGTTAGGGTTATGCCTAGGGTTAGGGTTCAGAAAACCACAAAGCCAGGAGCTCCAGGGATACTCACCATGCAAAAGGCAGGCCAAGTTGAGTGTAGCACATCCAAATCCTTGCTTCCTCTTCGTCATTCTGCTCGGAACTCCCCACAGCCCAATGCCCGATTTCTGCCTCAGTCTAGGGTTAGGCTTAGGGCTAGGGTTAGGGTTATGCCTAGGGTTAGGGTTCAGAAAACCACAAAGCCAGGAGCTCCAGGGATACTCACCATGCAAAAGGCAGGCCAAGTTGAGCGTAGCACATCCAAATCCCCTCTCCCTCTTTGTCATTCTGCTCGGAACTCCCCACAGCCCAATGCCCGATTTCTGCCTCAGTCTACGGTTAGGCTTAGGGCTAGGATTAGGGTTATGCTTAGGGTTAGGGTTCACAAAACCACAAAGCCAGGAGCTCCAGGGATACTCACCATGCAAAAGGCAGGCCAAGTTGAGCGTAGCACATCCAAATCCCCTCTCCCTCTTCGTCATTCTGCTCGGAACTCACCACAGCCCAATGCCCGATTTCTGCCTCAGTCTAGGGTTAGGCTTAGGGCTAGGGTTAGGGTTATGCCTAGGGTTAGGGTTCACAAAACCACAAAGCCAGGAGCTCCAGGGATACTCACCATGCAAAAGGCAGGCCAAGTTGAGCGTAGCACATCCAAATCCTTGCTCCCTCTTTGTCATTCTGCTCGGAACTCACCACAGCCCCATGCCCGATTTCTGCCTCAGTCTAGGGTTAGGCTTAGGGCTAGGGTTAGGGTTATGCCTAGGGTTAGGGTTCACAAAACCACAAAGCCAGGAGCTCCAGGGATACTCCCCATGCAAAAGGCAGGCCAAGTTGAGCGCAGCACATCCAAATCCTTGCTCCCTCTTCGTCATTCTGCTCGGAACTCCCCACAGCCCAATGCCCGATTTCTGCCTCAGTCTAGGGTTAGGCTTAGGGCTAGGGTTAGGGTTATGCCTAGGGTTAGGGTTCACAAAACCACAAAGCCAGGAGCTCCAGGGACACTGATCATGCGAAAGGCAGGCCAAGTTAAGCACGGCACATCCAAAACCTTGCTCCCTCTTCTTCTTTCTGCAAGGGTTAGGGTTAGGGGCTCGGGTTAGGGTTAGGGGTTAGGGTTAGGGGTCGGGTTAGGGTTAGGGTTTTGACTAGGGTTAGGGTTCACAAAACCACAAAGCCAGGGGACCCAGGCACACTAAGCATGCAAAAGGCAGGCCAAGTTGAGCGTAGCACATCCAAATCCCCTCTCCCTCTTCGTCATTCTGCTCGGAACTCACCACAGCCCAATGCCCGATTTCTGCCTCAGTCTAGGGTTAGGCTTAAGGCTAGGGTTAGGGTTATGCCTAGGGTTAGGGTTATGCCTAGGGTTAGGGTTCAGAAAACCACAAAGCCAGGAGCTCCAGGGATACTCACCATGCAAAAGGCAGGCCAAGTTGAGCGTAGCACATCCAAATCCCCTCTCCCTCTTCGTCATTCTGCTCGGAACTCACCACAGCCCAATGCCCGATTACTGCCTCAGTCTAGGGTTAGGCTTAGGGCTAGGGTTAGGGTTATGCCTAGGGTTAGGGTTCACAAAACCACAAAGCCAGGAGCTCCAGGGATACTCACCATGCAAAAGGCAGGCCAAGTTGAGCGTAGCACATCCAAATCCCCTCTCCCTCTTCGTCATTCTCCTCGGAACTCCCCACAGCCCAATGCCCGATATCTGCCTCAGTCTAGGGTTAGGCTTAGGGCTAGGGTTAGGGTTATGCCTAGGGTTAGGGTTCAGAAAACCACAAAGCCAGGAGCTCCAGGGACACTGATCATGCGAAAGGCAGGCCAAGTTAAGCACGGCACATCCAAAACCTTGCTCCCTCTACGTCATTCTGCTCAGAACTTCCCACAGCCCAATGCCAGATTACTGGCTCAGTCTAGGGTTAGGCTTAGGGCTAGGGTTAGGGTTATGCCTAGGGTTAGGGTTCACAAAACCACAATGCCAGGAGCTCCAGGGACACTGATCATGCGAAAGGCAGGCCAAGTTAAGCACGGCACATCCAAAACCTTGCTCCCTCTTCTTCTTTCTGCAAGGGTTAGGGTTAGGGGCTCGGGTTAGTGTTAGGGGTTAGGGTTAGGGGTAGGGTTAGGGTTAGGGTTTTGACTAGGGTTAGGATTGAGAAAACCACAAAGCCAGGGGACCCAGGCACACTAAGCATGCAAAAGGCAGGCCAAGTTGAGCGTAGCACATCCAAATCCCCTCTCCCTCTTCGTCATTCTGCTCGGAATTCACCACAGCCCAATGCCCGATTTCTGCCTCAGTCTAGGGTTAGGCTTAGGGCTAGGGTTAGGGTTATGCCTAGGGTTAGGGTTCAGAAAACCACAAAGCCAGGAGCTCCAGGGATACTCACGATGCAAAAGGCAGGCCAAGTTGAGCGTAGCACATCCAAATCCCCTCTCCCTCTTCGTCATTCTGCTCGGAACTCACCACAGCCCAATGCCCGATTTCTGCCTCAGTCTAGGGTTAGGCTTAGGGCTAGGGTTAGGGTTATGCCTAGGGTTAGGGTTCACAAAACCACAAAGCCAGGAGCTCCAGGGATACTCACCATGCAAAAGGCAGGCCAAGTTGAGTGTAGCACATCCAAATCCTTGCTCCCTCTACGTCATTCTGCTCGGAACTCACCACAGCCCAATGCCCGATATCTGCCTCAGTCTAGGGTTAGGCTTAGGGCTAGGGTTAGGGTTATGCCTAGGGTTAGGGTTCACAAAACCACAAAGCCAGGAGCTCCAGGGATACTCCCCATGCAAAAGGCAGGCCAAGTTGAGCGCAGCCAATCCAAATCCTTGCTCCCTCTTCGTCATTCTGCTCGGAACTCCCCACAGCCCAATGCCCGATTTCTGCCTCAGTCTAGGGTTAGGCTTAGGGCTAGGGTTAGGGTTATGCCTAGGGTTAGGGTTCAGAAAACCACAAAGCCAGGAGCTCCAGGGATACTCCCCATGCAAAAGGCAGGCCAAGTTGAGCGTAGCACATCCAAATCCTTGCTCCCTCTTTGTCATTCTGCTCAGAACTTCCGACAGCCCAATGCCAGATTACTGGCTCAGGCTAGGGTTAGGCTTAGGGCTAGGGTTAGGGTTATGCCTAGGGTTAGGGTTCACAAAACCACAAAGCCAGGAGCTCCAGGGACACTGATCATGCGAAAGGCAGGCCAAGTTAAGCACGGCACATCCAAAACCTTGCTCCCTCTTCTTCTTTCTGCAAGGGTTAGGGTTAGGGGCTCGGGTTAGTGTTAGGGGTTAGGGTTAGGGGTAGGGTTAGGGTTAGGGTTTTGACTAGGGTTAGGATTGAGAAAACCACAAAGCCAGGGGACCCAGGCACACTAAGCATGCAAAAGGCAGGCCAAGTTGAGCGTAGCACATCCAAATCCCCTCTCCCTCTTCGTCATTCTGCTCGGAATTCACCACAGCCCAATGCCCGATTTCTGCCTCAGTCTAGGGTTAGGCTTAGGGCTAGGGTTAGGGTTATGCCTAGGGTTAGGGTTCAGAAAACCACAAAGCCAGGAGCTCCAGGGATACTCACCATGCAAAAGGCAGGCCAAGTTGAGTGTAGCACATCCAAATCCTTGCTCCCTCTTCTTCATTCTGCTCGGAACTCACCACGGCCCAATGCCCGATGTCTGCCTCAGTCTAGGGTTAGGCTTAGGGCTAGGGTTAGGGTTATGCCTAGGGTTAGGGTTCACAAAACCACAAAGCCAGGAGCTCCAGGGATACTCACCATGCAAAAGGCAGGCCAAGTTGAGCGTAGCACATCCAAATCCCCTCTCCCTCTTCGTCATTCTGCTCGGAACTCACCACAGCCCAATGTCCGATTTCTGCCTCAGTCTAGGGTTAGGCTTAGGGCTAGGGTTAGGGTTATGCCTAGGGTTAGGGTTCACAAAACCACAAAGCCAGGAGCTCCAGGGATACTCACCATGCAAAAGGCAGGCCAAGTTGAGCGTAGCACATCCAAATCATTGCTCCCTCTTTGTCATACTGCTCGGAACTCACCACAGCCCCATGCCCGATTTCTGCCTCAGTCTAGGGTTAGGCTTAGGGCTAGGGTTAGGGTTATGCCTAGGGTTAGGGTTCAGAAAACCACAAAGCCAGGAGCTCCAGGGATACTCCCCATGCAAAAGGCAGGCCAAGTTGAGCGCAGCCAATCCAAATCCTTGCTCCCTCTTCGTCATTCTGCTCGGAACTCCCCACAGCCCAATGTCCGATTTCTGCCTCAGTCTAGGGTTAGGCTTAGGGCTAGGGTTAGGGTTATGCCTAGGGTTAGGGTTCAGAAAACCACAAAGCCAGGAGCTCCAGGGATACTCCCCATGCAAAAGGCAGGCCAAGTTGAGCGTAGCACATCCAAATCCCCTCTCCCTCTTTGTCATTCTGCTCGGAACTCACCACAGCCCAATGCCCGATTTCTGCCTCAGTCTACGGTTAGGCTTAGGGCTAGGATTAGGGTTATGCTTAGGGTTAGGGTTCACAAAACCACAAAGCCAGGAGCTCCAGGGATACTCACCATGCAAAAGGCAGGCCAAGTTGAGCGTAGCACATCCAAATCCCCTCTCCCTCTTCGTCATTCTGCTCGGAACTCACCACAGCCCAATGCCCGATTTCTGCCTCAGTCTAGGGTTAGGCTTGGGGCTAGGGTTAGGGTTATGCCTAGGGTTAGGGTTCACAAAACCACAAAGCCAGGAGCTCCAGGGATACTCACCATGCAAAAGGCAGGCCAAGTTGAGCGTAGCACATCCAAATCCTTGCTCCCTCTTTGTCATTCTGCTCGGAACTCACCACAGCCCCATGCCCGATTTCTGCCTCAGTCTAGGGTTAGGCTTAGGGCTAGGGTTAGGGTTATGCCTAGGGTTAGGGTTCACAAAACCACAAAGCCAGGAGCTCCAGGGATACTCCCCATGCAAAAGGCAGGCCAAGTTGAGCGCAGCACATCCAAATCCTTGCTCCCTCTTCGTCATTCTGCTCGGAACTCCCCACAGCCCAATGCCCGATTTCTGCCTCAGTCTAGGGTTAGGCTTAGGGCTAGGGTTAGGGTTATGCCTAGGGTTAGGGTTCACAAAACCACAAAGCCAGGAGCTCCAGGGACACTGATCATGCGAAAGGCAGGCCAAGTTAAGCACGGCACATCCAAAACCTTGCTCCCTCTTCTTCTTTCTGCAAGGGTTAGGGTTAGGGGCTCGGGTTAGGGTTAGGGGTTAGGGTTAGGGGTAGGGTTAGGGTTAGGGTTTTGACTAGGGTTAGGGTTCACAAAACCACAAAGCCAGGGGACTCAGGCACACTAAGCATGCAAAAGGCAGGCCAAGTTGAGCGTAGCACATCCAAATCCCCTCTCCCTCTTCGTCATTCTGCTCGGAACTCACCACAGCCCAATGCCCGATTTCTGCCTCAGTCTAGGGTTAGGCTTAAGGCTAGGGTTAGGGTTATGCCTAGGGTTAGGGTTATGCCTAGGGTTAGGGTTCACAAAACCACAGAGCCAGGAGCTCCAGGGATACTCACCATGCAAAAGGCAGGCCAAGTTGAGTGTAGCACATCCAAATCCCCTCTCCCTCTTCGTCATTCTGCTCGGAACTTCCCACAGCCCAATGCCAGATTACTGGCTCAGTCTAGGGTTAGGCTTAGGGCTAGGGTTAGGGTTATGCCTAGGGTTAGGGTTCACAAAACCACAAAGCCAGGAGCTCCAGGGATACTCCCCATGCAAAAGGCAGGCCAAGTTGAGCGTAGCACATCCAAATCCTTGCTCCCTCTTCTTCATTCTGCTCGGAACTCCCCACAGCCCAATGCCCGATTTCTGCCTCAGTCTAGGGTTAGGCTTAGGGCTAGGGTTAGGGTTATGCCTAGGGTTAGGGTTCAGAAAACCACAAAGCCAGGAGCTCCAGGGATACTCACCATGCAAAAGGCAGGCCAAGTTGAGCGTAGCACATCCAAATCCCCTCTCCCTCTTTGTCATTCTGCTCGGAACTCCCCACAGCCCAATGCCCGATTTCTGCCTCAGTCTACGGTTAGGCTTAGGGCTAGGATTAGGGTTATGCTTAGGGTTAGGGTTCACAAAACCACAAAGCCAGGAGCTCCAGGGATACTCACCATGCAAAAGGCAGGCCAAGTTGAGCGTAGCACATCCAAATCCCCTCTCCCTCTTCGTCATTCTGCTCGGAACTCACCACAGCCCAATGCCCGATTTCTGCCTCAGTCTAGGGTTAGGCTTAGGGCTAGGGTTAGGGTTATGCCTAGGGTTAGGGTTCACAAAACCACAAAGCCAGGAGCTCCAGGGATACTCACCATGCAAAAGGCAGGCCAAGTTGAGCGTAGCACATCCAAATCCTTGCTCCCTCTTTGTCATTCTGCTCGGAACTCACCACAGCCCCATGCCCGATTTCTGCCTCAGTCTAGGGTTAGGCTTAGGGCTAGGGTTAGGGTTATGCCTAGGGTTAGGGTTCACAAAACCACAAAGCCAGGAGCTCCAGGGATACTCACCATGCAAAAGGCAGGCCAAGTTGAGCGCAGCACATCCAAATCCTTGCTCCCTCTTCGTCATTCTGCTCGGAACTCCCCACAGCCCAATGCCCGATTTCTGCCTCAGTCTAGGGTTAGGCTTAGGGCTAGGGTTAGGGTTATGCCTAGGGTTAGGGTTCACAAAACCACAAAGCCAGGAGCTCCAGGGACACTGATCATGCGAAAGGCAGGCCAAGTTAAGCACGGCACATCCAAAACCTTGCTCCCTCTTCTTCTTTCTGCAAGGGTTAGGGTTAGGGGCTCGGGTTAGGGTTAGGGGTTAGGGTTAGGGGTAGGGTTAGGGTTAGGGTTTTGACTAGGGTTAGGGTTCACAAAACCACAAAGCCAGGGGACCCAGGCACACTAAGCATGCAAAAGGCAGGCCAAGTTGAGCGTAGCACATCCAAATCCCCTCTCCCTCTTCGTCATTCTGCTCGGAACTCACCACAGCCCAATGCCCGATTTCTGCCTCAGTCTAGGGTTAGGCTTAAGGCTAGGGTTAGGGTTATGCCTAGGGTTAGGGTTATGCCTAGGGTTAGGGTTCAGAAAACCACAAAGCCAGGAGCTCCAGGGATACTCACCATGCAAAAGGCAGGCCAAGTTGAGCGTAGCACATCCAAATCCCCTCTCCCTCTTCGTCATTCTGCTCGGAACTCACCACAGCCCAATGCCCGATTACTGCCTCAGTCTAGGGTTAGGCTTAGGGCTAGGGTTAGGGTTATGCCTAGGGTTAGGGTTCACAAAACCACAAAGCCAGGAGCTCCAGGGATACTCACCATGCAAAAGGCAGGCCAAGTTGAGCGTAGCACATCCAAATCCCCTCTCCCTCTTCGTCATTCTCCTCGGAACTCCCCACAGCCCAATGCCCGATATCTGCCTCAGTCTAGGGTTAGGCTTAGGGCTAGGGTTAGGGTTATGCCTAGGGTTAGGGTTCAGAAAACCACAAAGCCAGGAGCTCCAGGGACACTGATCATGCGAAAGGCAGGCCAAGTTAAGCACGGCACATCCAAAACCTTGCTCCCTCTACGTCATTCTGCTCAGAACTTCCCACAGCCCAATGCCAGATTACTGGCTCAGTCTAGGGTTAGGCTTAGGGCTAGGGTTAGGGTTATGCCTAGGGTTAGGGTTCACAAAACCACAATGCCAGGAGCTCCAGGGACACTGATCATGCGAAAGGCAGGCCAAGTTAAGCACGGCACATCCAAAACCTTGCTCCCTCTTCTTCTTTCTGCAAGGGTTAGGGTTAGGGGCTCGGGTTAGTGTTAGGGGTTAGGGTTAGGGGTAGGGTTAGGGTTAGGGTTTTGACTAGGGTTAGGATTGAGAAAACCACAAAGCCAGGGGACCCAGGCACACTAAGCATGCAAAAGGCAGGCCAAGTTGAGCGTAGCACATCCAAATCCCCTCTCCCTCTTCGTCATTCTGCTCGGAATTCACCACAGCCCAATGCCCGATTTCTGCCTCAGTCTAGGGTTAGGCTTAGGGCTAGGGTTAGGGTTATGCCTAGGGTTAGGGTTCAGAAAACCACAAAGCCAGGAGCTCCAGGGATACTCACGATGCAAAAGGCAGGCCAAGTTGAGCGTAGCACATCCAAATCCCCTCTCCCTCTTCGTCATTCTGCTCGGAACTCACCACAGCCCAATGCCCGATTTCTGCCTCAGTCTAGGGTTAGGCTTAGGGCTAGGGTTAGGGTTATGCCTAGGGTTAGGGTTCACAAAACCACAAAGCCAGGAGCTCCAGGGATACTCACCATGCAAAAGGCAGGCCAAGTTGAGTGTAGCACATCCAAATCCTTGCTCCCTCTACGTCATTCTGCTCGGAACTCACCACAGCCCAATGCCCGATATCTGCCTCAGTCTAGGGTTAGGCTTAGGGCTAGGGTTAGGGTTATGCCTAGGGTTAGGGTTCACAAAACCACAAAGCCAGGAGCTCCAGGGATACTCCCCATGCAAAAGGCAGGCCAAGTTGAGCGCAGCCAATCCAAATCCTTGCTCCCTCTTCGTCATTCTGCTCGGAACTCCCCACAGCCCAATGCCCGATTTCTGCCTCAGTCTAGGGTTAGGCTTAGGGCTAGGGTTAGGGTTATGCCTAGGGTTAGGGTTCAGAAAACCACAAAGCCAGGAGCTCCAGGGATACTCCCCATGCAAAAGGCAGGCCAAGTTGAGCGTAGCACATCCAAATCCTTGCTCCCTCTTTGTCATTCTGCTCAGAACTTCCGACAGCCCAATGCCAGATTACTGGCTCAGGCTAGGGTTAGGCTTAGGGCTAGGGTTAGGGTTATGCCTAGGGTTAGGGTTCACAAAACCACAAAGCCAGGAGCTCCAGGGACACTGATCATGCGAAAGGCAGGCCAAGTTAAGCACGGCACATCCAAAACCTTGCTCCCTCTTCTTCTTTCTGCAAGGGTTAGGGTTAGGGGCTCGGGTTAGTGTTAGGGGTTAGGGTTAGGGGTAGGGTTAGGGTTAGGGTTTTGACTAGGGTTAGGATTGAGAAAACCACAAAGCCAGGGGACCCAGGCACACTAAGCATGCAAAAGGCAGGCCAAGTTGAGCGTAGCACATCCAAATCCCCTCTCCCTCTTCGTCATTCTGCTCGGAATTCACCACAGCCCAATGCCCGATTTCTGCCTCAGTCTAGGGTTAGGCTTAGGGCTAGGGTTAGGGTTATGCCTAGGGTTAGGGTTCAGAAAACCACAAAGCCAGGAGCTCCAGGGATACTCACCATGCAAAAGGCAGGCCAAGTTGAGTGTAGCACATCCAAATCCTTGCTCCCTCTTCTTCATTCTGCTCGGAACTCACCACGGCCCAATGCCCGATGTCTGCCTCAGTCTAGGGTTAGGCTTAGGGCTAGGGTTAGGGTTATGCCTAGGGTTAGGGTTCACAAAACCACAAAGCCAGGAGCTCCAGGGATACTCACCATGCAAAAGGCAGGCCAAGTTGAGCGTAGCACATCCAAATCCCCTCTCCCTCTTCGTCATTCTGCTCGGAACTCACCACAGCCCAATGTCCGATTTCTGCCTCAGTCTAGGGTTAGGCTTAGGGCTAGGGTTAGGGTTATGCCTAGGGTTAGGGTTCACAAAACCACAAAGCCAGGAGCTCCAGGGATACTCACCATGCAAAAGGCAGGCCAAGTTGAGCGTAGCACATCCAAATCATTGCTCCCTCTTTGTCATACTGCTCGGAACTCACCACAGCCCCATGCCCGATTTCTGCCTCAGTCTAGGGTTAGGCTTAGGGCTAGGGTTAGGGTTATGCCTAGGGTTAGGGTTCAGAAAACCACAAAGCCAGGAGCTCCAGGGATACTCCCCATGCAAAAGGCAGGCCAAGTTGAGCGCAGCCAATCCAAATCCTTGCTCCCTCTTCGTCATTCTGCTCGGAACTCCCCACAGCCCAATGTCCGATTTCTGCCTCAGTCTAGGGTTAGGCTTAGGGCTAGGGTTAGGGTTATGCCTAGGGTTAGGGTTCAGAAAACCACAAAGCCAGGAGCTCCAGGGATACTCCCCATGCAAAAGGCAGGCCAAGTTGAGCGTAGCACATCCAAATCCCCTCTCCCTCTTTGTCATTCTGCTCGGAACTCACCACAGCCCAATGCCCGATTTCTGCCTCAGTCTACGGTTAGGCTTAGGGCTAGGATTAGGGTTATGCTTAGGGTTAGGGTTCACAAAACCACAAAGCCAGGAGCTCCAGGGATACTCACCATGCAAAAGGCAGGCCAAGTTGAGCGTAGCACATCCAAATCCCCTCTCCCTCTTCGTCATTCTGCTCGGAACTCACCACAGCCCAATGCCCGATTTCTGCCTCAGTCTAGGGTTAGGCTTGGGGCTAGGGTTAGGGTTATGCCTAGGGTTAGGGTTCACAAAACCACAAAGCCAGGAGCTCCAGGGATACTCACCATGCAAAAGGCAGGCCAAGTTGAGCGTAGCACATCCAAATCCTTGCTCCCTCTTTGTCATTCTGCTCGGAACTCACCACAGCCCCATGCCCGATTTCTGCCTCAGTCTAGGGTTAGGCTTAGGGCTAGGGTTAGGGTTATGCCTAGGGTTAGGGTTCACAAAACCACAAAGCCAGGAGCTCCAGGGATACTCCCCATGCAAAAGGCAGGCCAAGTTGAGCGCAGCACATCCAAATCCTTGCTCCCTCTTCGTCATTCTGCTCGGAACTCCCCACAGCCCAATGCCCGATTTCTGCCTCAGTCTAGGGTTAGGCTTAGGGCTAGGGTTAGGGTTATGCCTAGGGTTAGGGTTCACAAAACCACAAAGCCAGGAGCTCCAGGGACACTGATCATGCGAAAGGCAGGCCAAGTTAAGCACGGCACATCCAAAACCTTGCTCCCTCTTCTTCTTTCTGCAAGGGTTAGGGTTAGGGGCTCGGGTTAGGGTTAGGGGTTAGGGTTAGGGGTAGGGTTAGGGTTAGGGTTTTGACTAGGGTTAGGGTTCACAAAACCACAAAGCCAGGGGACTCAGGCACACTAAGCATGCAAAAGGCAGGCCAAGTTGAGCGTAGCACATCCAAATCCCCTCTCCCTCTTCGTCATTCTGCTCGGAACTCACCACAGCCCAATGCCCGATTTCTGCCTCAGTCTAGGGTTAGGCTTAAGGCTAGGGTTAGGGTTATGCCTAGGGTTAGGGTTATGCCTAGGGTTAGGGTTCAGAAAACCACAAAGCCAGGAGCTCCAGGGATACTCACCATGCAAAAGGCAGGCCAAGTTGAGCGTAGCACATCCAAATCCCCTCTCCCTCTTCGTCATTCTGCTCGGAACTCACCACAGCCCAATGCCCGATTACTGCCTCAGTCTAGGGTTAGGCTTAGGGCTAGGGTTAGGGTTATGCCTAGGGTTAGGGTTCACAAAACCACAAAGCCAGGAGCTCCAGGGATACTCACCATGCAAAAGGCAGGCCAAGTTGAGCGTAGCACATCCAAATCCTTGCTCCCTCTTCGTCATTCTGCTCGGAACTCACCACAGCCCAATGCCCGATTACTGCCTCAGTCTAGGGTTAGGCTTAGGGCTAGGGTTAGGGTTATGCCTAGGGTTAGGGTTCACAAAACCACAAAGCCAGGAGCTCCAGGGATACTCACCATGCAAAAGGCAGGCCAAGTTGAGCGTAGCACATCCAAATCCCCTCTCCCTCTTTGTCATTCTCCTCGGAACTCACCACAGCCCAATGCCCGATTACTGGCTCAGTCTAGGGTTAGGCTTAGGGCTAGGGTTAGGGTTATGCCTAGGGTTAGGGTTCACAAAACCACAAAGCCAGGAGCTCCAGGGATACTCACCATGCAAAAGGCAGGCCAAGTTGAGCGTAGCACATCCAAATCCCCTCTCCCTCTTTGTCATTCTGCTCGGAACTCACCACAGCCCAATGCCCGATTTCTGCCTCAGTCTAGGGTTAGGCTTAGGGCTAGGATTAGGGTTATGCTTAGGGTTAGGGTTCAGAAAACCACAAAGCCAGGAGCTCCAGGGATACTCACCATGCAAAAGGCAGGCCAAGTTGAGCGTAGCACATCCAAATCCCCTCTCCCTCTTCGTCATTCTGCTCGGAACTCCCCACAGCCCAATGCCCGATTTCTGCCTCAGTCTAGGGTTCGGCTTGGGGCTAGGGTTAGGGTTATGCCTAGGGTTAGGGTTCACAAAACCACAAAGCCAGGAGCTCCAGGGATACTCCCCATGCAAAAGGCAGGCCAAGTTGAGCGTAGCACATCCAAATCCCCTCTCCCTCTTCCTCATTCTGCTCGGAACTCACCACAGCCCCATGCCCGATTTCTGCCTCAGTCTAGGGTTAGGTTTAGGGCTAGGGTTAGGGTTATGCCTAGGGTTAGGGTTCACAAAACCACAAAGCCAGGAGCTCCAGGGATACTCCCCATGCAAAAGGCAGGCCAAGTTGAGCGTAGCACATCCAAATCCTTGCTCCCTCTTCGTCATTCTGCTCGGAACTCCCCACAGCCCAATGCCCGATTACTGGCTCAGTCTAGGGTTAGGCTTAGGGCTAGGGTTAGGGTTATGCCTAGGGTTAGGGTTCTCAAAACCACAAAGCCAGGAGCTCCAGGGACACTGATCATGCGAAAGGCAGGCCAAGTTAAGCACGGCACATCCAAAACCTTGCTCCCTCTTCTTCTTTCTGCAAGGGTTAGGGTTGGGGCTCGGGTTAGTGTTAGGGGTTAGGGTTAGGGGTAGGGTTAGGGTTAGGGTTTTGACTAGGGTTAGGATTGAGAAAACGACAAAGCCTGGGGACCCACGCACACTAAGCATGCAAAAGGCAGGCCAAGTTGAGCGTAGCACATCCAAATCCCCTCTCCCTCTTCGTCATTCTGCTCGGAATTCACCACAGCCCAATGCCCGATTTCTGCCTCAGTCTAGGGTTAGGGTTAGGGCTAGGGTTAGGGTTATGCCTAGGGTTAGGGTTCACAAAACCACAAAGCCAGGAGCTCCAGGGATACTCCCCATGCAAAAGGCAGGCCAAGTTGAGCGTAGCACATCCAAATCCTTGCTCCCTCTTTGTCATTCTGCTCGGAACTCACCACAGCCCCATGCCCGATTTCTGCCTCAGTCTAGGGTTAGGCTTAGGGCTAGGGTTAGGGTTATGCCTAGGGTTAGGGTTCAGAAAACCACAAAGCCAGGAGCTCTAGGGATACTCCCCATGCAAAAGGCAGGCCAAGTTGAGCGCAGCCAATCCAAATCCTTGCTCCCTCTTCGTCATTCTGCTCGGAACTCCCCACAGCCCAATGCCCGATTTCTGCCTCAGTCTAGGGTTAGGCTTAGGGCTAGGGTTAGGGTTATGCCTAGGGTTAGGGTTCACAAAACCACAAAGCCAGGAGCTCCAGGGACACTGATCATGCGAAAGGCAGGCCAAGTTAAGCACGGCACATCCAAAACCTTGCTCCCTCTTCTTCTTTCTGCAAGGGTTAGGGTTAGGGGCTCGGGTTAGGGTTAGGGGTTAGGGTTAGGGGTAGGGTTAGGGTTAGGGTTTTGACTAGGGTTAGGGTTCACAAAACCACAAAGCCAGGGGACCCAGGCACACTAAGCATGCAAAAGGCAGGCCAAGTTGAGCGTAGCACATCCAAATCCCCTCTCCCTCTTCGTCATTCTGCTCGGAACTCACCACAGCCCAATGCCCGATTTCTGCCTCAGTCTAGGGTTAGGCTTAAGGCTAGGGTTAGGGTTATGCCTAGGGTTAGGGTTATGCCTAGGGATAGGGTTCAGAAAACCACAAAGCCAGGAGCTCCAGGGATACTCACCATGCAAAAGGCAGGCCAAGTTGAGCGTAGCACATCCAAATCCCCTCTCCCTCTTCGTCATTCTGCTCGGAACTCACCACAGCCCAATGCCCGATTACTGCCTCAGTCTAGGGTTAGGCTTAGGGCTAGGGTTAGGGTTATGCCTAGGGTTAGGGTTCACAAAACCACAAAGCCAGGAGCTCCAGGGATACTCACCATGCAAAAGGCAGGCCAAGTTGAGCGTAGCACATCCAAATCCTTGCTCCCTCTTCGTCATTCTGCTCGGAACTCACCACAGCCCAATGCCCGATTACTGCCTCAGTCTAGGGTTAGGCTTAGGGCTAGGGTTAGGGTTATGCCTAGGGTTAGGGTTCACAAAACCACAAAGCCAGGAGCTCCAGGGATACTCACCATGCAAAAGGCAGGCCAAGTTGAGCGTAGCACATCCAAATCCCCTCTCCCTCTTTGTCATTCTCCTCGGAACTCACCACAGCCCAATGCCCGATTACTGGCTCAGTCTAGGGTTAGGCTTAGGGCTAGGGTTAGGGTTATGCCTAGGGTTAGGGTTCACAAAACCACAAAGCCAGGAGCTCCAGGGATACTCACCATGCAAAAGGCAGGCCAAGTTGAGCGTAGCACATCCAAATCCCCTCTCCCTCTTTGTCATTCTGCTCGGAACTCACCACAGCCCAATGCCCGATTTCTGCCTCAGTCTAGGGTTAGGCTTAGGGCTAGGATTAGGGTTATGCTTAGGGTTAGGGTTCAGAAAACCACAAAGCCAGGAGCTCCAGGGATACTCACCATGCAAAAGGCAGGCCAAGTTGAGCGTAGCACATCCAAATCCCCTCTCCCTCTTCGTCATTCTGCTCGGAACTCCCCACAGCCCAATGCCCGATTTCTGCCTCAGTCTAGGGTTCGGCTTGGGGCTAGGGTTAGGGTTATGCCTAGGGTTAGGGTTCACAAAACCACAAAGCCAGGAGCTCCAGGGATACTCCCCATGCAAAAGGCAGGCCAAGTTGAGCGTAGCACATCCAAATCCCCTCTCCCTCTTCCTCATTCTGCTCGGAACTCACCACAGCCCCATGCCCGATTTCTGCCTCAGTCTAGGGTTAGGTTTAGGGCTAGGGTTAGGGTTATGCCTAGGGTTAGGGTTCACAAAACCACAAAGCCAGGAGCTCCAGGGATACTCACCATGCAAAAGGCAGGCCAAGTTGAGCGTAGCACATCCAAATCCTTGCTCCCTCTTTGTCATTCTGCTCGGAACTCACCACAGCCCCATGCCCGATTTCTGCCTCACTCTAGGGTTAGGCTTAGGGCTAGGGTTAGGGTTATGCCTAGGGTTAGGGTTCACAAAACCACAAAGCCAGGAGCTCCAGGGATACTCACCATGCAAAAGGCAGGCCAAGTTGAGCGTAGCACATCCAAATCCCCTCTCCCTCTTCGTCATTCTGCTCGGAACTCCCCACAGCCCAATGCCCGATTTCTGCCTCAGTCTAGGGTTCGGCTTGGGGCTAGGGTTAGGGTTATGCCTAGGGTTAGGGTTCACAAAACCACAAAGCCAGGAGCTCCAGGGATACTCCCCATGCAAAAGGCAGGCCAAGTTGAGCGTAGCACATCCAAATCCCCTCTCCCTCTTCCTCATTCTGCTCGGAACTCACCACAGCCCCATGCCCGATTTCTGCCTCAGTCTAGGGTTAGGTTTAGGGCTAGGGTTAGGGTTATGCCTAGGGTTAGGGTTCACAAAACCACAAAGCCAGGAGCTCCAGGGATACTCCCCATGCAAAAGGCAGGCCAAGTTGAGCGTAGCACATCCAAATCCTTGCTCCCTCTTCGTCATTCTGCTCGGAACTCCCCACAGCCCAATGCCCGATTACTGGCTCAGTCTAGGGTTAGGCTTAGGGCTAGGGTTAGGGTTATGCCTAGGGTTAGGGTTCTCAAAACCACAAAGCCAGGAGCTCCAGGGACACTGATCATGCGAAAGGCAGGCCAAGTTAAGCACGGCACATCCAAAACCTTGCTCCCTCTTCTTCTTTCTGCAAGGGTTAGGGTTGGGGCTCGGGTTAGTGTTAGGGGTTAGGGTTAGGGGTAGGGTTAGGGTTAGGGTTTTGACTAGGGTTAGGATTGAGAAAACGACAAAGCCTGGGGACCCACGCACACTAAGCATGCAAAAGGCAGGCCAAGTTGAGCGTAGCACATCCAAATCCCCTCTCCCTCTTCGTCATTCTGCTCGGAATTCACCACAGCCCAATGCCCGATTTCTGCCTCAGTCTAGGGTTAGGGTTAGGGCTAGGGTTAGGGTTATGCCTAGGGTTAGGGTTCACAAAACCACAAAGCCAGGAGCTCCAGGGATACTCCCCATGCAAAAGGCAGGCCAAGTTGAGCGTAGCACATCCAAATCCTTGCTCCCTCTTTGTCATTCTGCTCGGAACTCACCACAGCCCCATGCCCGATTTCTGCCTCAGTCTAGGGTTAGGCTTAGGGCTAGGGTTAGGGTTATGCCTAGGGTTAGGGTTCAGAAAACCACAAAGCCAGGAGCTCTAGGGATACTCCCCATGCAAAAGGCAGGCCAAGTTGAGCGCAGCCAATCCAAATCCTTGCTCCCTCTTCGTCATTCTGCTCGGAACTCCCCACAGCCCAATGCCCGATTTCTGCCTCAGTCTAGGGTTAGGCTTAGGGCTAGGGTTAGGGTTATGCCTAGGGTTAGGGTTCACAAAACCACAAAGCCAGGAGCTCCAGGGACACTGATCATGCGAAAGGCAGGCCAAGTTAAGCACGGCACATCCAAAACCTTGCTCCCTCTTCTTCTTTCTGCAAGGGTTAGGGTTAGGGGCTCGGGTTAGGGTTAGGGGTTAGGGTTAGGGGTAGGGTTAGGGTTAGGGTTTTGACTAGGGTTAGGGTTCACAAAACCACAAAGCCAGGGGACCCAGGCACACTAAGCATGCAAAAGGCAGGCCAAGTTGAGCGTAGCACATCCAAATCCCCTCTCCCTCTTCGTCATTCTGCTCGGAACTCACCACAGCCCAATGCCCGATTTCTGCCTCAGTCTAGGGTTAGGCTTAAGGCTAGGGTTAGGGTTATGCCTAGGGTTAGGGTTATGCCTAGGGTTAGGGTTCACAAAACCACAAAGCCAGGAGCTCCAGGGATACTCACCATGCAAAAGGCAGGCCAAGTTGAGCGTAGCACATCCAAATCCCCTCTCCCTCTTCGTCATTCTGCTCGGAACTCACCACAGCCCAATGCCCGATTACTGCCTCAGTCTAGGGTTAGGCTTAGGGCTAGGGTTAGGGTTATGCCTAGGGTTAGGGTTCACAAAACCACAAAGCGAGGAGCTCCAGGGATACTCACCATGCAAAAGGCAGGCCAAGTTGAGCGTAGCACATCCAAATCCCCTCTCCCTCTTCGTCATTCTGCTCGGAACTCACCACAGCCCAATGCCCGATTACTGCCTCAGTCTAGGGTTAGGCTTAGGGCTAGGGTTAGGGTTATGCCTAGGGTTAGGGTTCACAAAACCACAAAGCCAGGAGCTCCAGGGATACTCCCCATGCAAAAGGCAGGCCAAGTTGAGCGTAGCACATCCAAATCCTTGCTCCCTCTTTGTCATTCTGCTCGGAACTCACCACAGCCCCATGCCCGATTTCTGCCTCAGTCTAGGGTTAGGCTTAGGGCTAGGGTTAGGGTTATGCCTAGGGTTAGGGTTCACAAAACCACAAAGCCAGGAGCTCCAGGGATACTCACCATGCAAAAGGCAGGCCAAGTTGAGCGTAGCACATCCAAATCCCCTCTCCCTCTTCGTCATTCTGCTCGGAACTCACCACAGCCCAATGTCCGATTTCTGCCTCAGTCTAGGGTTAGGCTTAGGGCTAGGGTTAGGGTTATGCCTAGGGTTAGGGTTCACAAAACCACAAAGCCAGGAGCTCCAGGGATACTCACCATGCAAAAGGCAGGCCAAGTTGAGCGTAGCACATCCAAATCATTGCTCCCTCTTTGTCATTCTGCTCGGAACTCACCACAGCCCCATGCCCGATTTCTGCCTCAGTCTAGGGTTAGGCTTAGGGCTAGGGTTAGGGTTATGCCTAGGGTTAGGGTTCAGAAAACCACAAAGCCAGGAGCTCCAGGGATACTCCCCATGCAAAAGGCAGGCCAAGTTGAGCGCAGCCAATCCAAATCCTTGCTCCCTCTTCGTCATTCTGCTCGGAACTCCCCACAGCCCAATGTCCGATTTCTGCCTCAGTCTAGGGTTAGGCTTAGGGCTAGGGTTAGGGTTATGCCTAGGGGTAGGGTTCAGAAAACCACAAAGCCAGGAGCTCCAGGGATACTCCCCATGCAAAAGGCAGGCCAAGTTGAGCGTAGCACATCCAAATCCCCTCTCCCTCTTTGTCATTCTGCTTGGAACTCACCACAGCCCAATGCCCGATTTCTGCCTCAGTCTACGGTTAGGCTTAGGGCTAGGATTAGGGTTATGCTTAGGGTTAGGGTTCACAAAACCACAAAGCCAGGAGCTCCAGGGATACTCACCATGCAAAAGGCAGGCCAAGTTGAGCGTAGCACATCCAAATCCCCTCTCCCTCTTCGTCATTCTGCTCGGAACTCACCACAGCCCAATGCCCGATTTCTGCCTCAGTCTAGGGTTAGGCTTAGGGCTAGGGTTAGGGTTATGCCTAGGGTTAGGGTTCACAAAACCACAAAGCCAGGAGCTCCAGGGATACTCACCATGCAAAAGGCAGGCCAAGTTGAGCGTAGCACATCCAAATCCTTGCTCCCTCTTTGTCATTCTGCTCGGAACTCACCACAGCCCCATGCCCGATTTCTGCCTCAGTCTAGGGTTAGGCTTAGGGCTAGGGTTAGGGTTATGCCTAGGGTTAGGGTTCACAAAACCACAAAGCCAGGAGCTCCAGGGATACTCCCCATGCAAAAGGCAGGCCAAGTTGAGCGCAGCACATCCAAATCCTTGCTCCCTCTTCGTCATTCTGCTCGGAACTCCCCACAGCCCAATGCCCGATTTCTGCCTCAGTCTAGGGTTAGGCTTAGGGCTAGGGTTAGGGTTATGCCTAGGGTTAGGGTTCACAAAACCACAAAGCCAGGAGCTCCAGGGACACTGATCATGCGAAAGGCAGGCCAAGTTAAGCACGGCACATCCAAAACCTTGCTCCCTCTTCTTCTTTCTGCAAGGGTTAGGGTTAGGGGCTCGGGTTAGGGTTAGGGGTTAGGGTTAGGGGTAGGGTTAGGGTTAGGGTTTTGACTAGGGTTAGGGTTCACAAAACCACAAAGCCAGGGGACCCAGGCACACTAAGCATGCAAAAGGCAGGCCAAGTTGAGCGTAGCACATCCAAATCCCCTCTCCCTCTTCGTCATTCTGCTCGGAACTCACCACAGCCCAATGCCCGATTTCTGCCTCAGTCTAGGGTTAGGCTTAAGGCTAGGGTTAGGGTTATGCCTAGGGTTAGGGTTATGCCTAGGGTTAGGGTTCAGAAAACCACAAAGCCAGGAGCTCCAGGGATACTCACCATGCAAAAGGCAGGCCAAGTTGAGCGTAGCACATCCAAATCCCCTCTCCCTCTTCGTCATTCTGCTCGGAACTCCCCACAGCCCAATGCCCGATTTCTGCCTCAGTCTAGGGTTAGGCTTAGGGCTAGGGTTAGGGTTATGCCTAGGGTTAGGGTTCAGAAAACCACAAAGCCAGGAGCTCCAGGGATACTCCCCATGCAAAAGGCAGGCCAAGTTGAGCGTAGCACATCCAAATCCCCTCTCCCTCTTTGTCATTCTGCTCGGAACTCCCCACAGCCCAATGCCCGATTTCTGCCTCAGTCTACGGTTAGGCTTAGGGCTAGGATTAGGGTTATGCTTAGGGTTAGGGTTCACAAAACCACAAAGCCAGGAGCTCCAGGGATACTCACCATGCAAAAGGCAGGCCAAGTTGAGCGTAGCACATCCAAATCCCCTCTCCCTCTTCGTCATTCTGCTCGGAACTCACCACAGCCCAATGCCCGATTTCTGCCTCAGTCTAGGGTTAGGCTTAGGGCTAGGGTTAGGGTTATGCCTAGGGTTAGGGTTCACAAAACCACAAAGCCAGGAGCTCCAGGGATACTCACCATGCAAAAGGCAGGCCAAGTTGAGCGTAGCACATCCAAATCCTTGCTCCCTCTTTGTCATTCTGCTCGGAACTCACCACAGCCCCATGCCCGATTTCTGCCTCAGTCTAGGGTTAGGCTTAGGGCTAGGGTTAGGGTTATGCCTAGGGTTAGGGTTCACAAAACCACAAAGCCAGGAGCTCCAGGGATACTCCCCATGCAAAAGGCAGGCCAAGTTGAGCGCAGCACATCCAAATCCTTGCTCCCTCTTCGTCATTCTGCTCGGAACTCCCCACAGCCCAATGCCCGATTTCTGCCTCAGTCTAGGGTTAGGCTTAGGGCTAGGGTTAGGGTTATGCCTAGGGTTAGGGTTCACAAAACCACAAAGCCAGGAGCTCCAGGGACACTGATCATGCGAAAGGCAGGCCAAGTTAAGCACGGCACATCCAAAACCTTGCTCCCTCTTCTTCTTTCTGCAAGGGTTAGGGTTAGGGGCTCGGGTTAGGGTTAGGGGTTAGGGTTAGGGGTAGGGTTAGGGTTAGGGTTTTGACTAGGGTTAGGGTTCACAAAACCACAAAGCCAGGGGACCCAGGCACACTAAGCATGCAAAAGGCAGGCCAAGTTGAGCGTAGCACATCCAAATCCCCTCTCCCTCTTCGTCATTCTGCTCGGAACTCACCACAGCCCAATGCCCGATTTCTGCCTCAGTCTAGGGTTAGGCTTAAGGCTAGGGTTAGGGTTATGCCTAGGGTTAGGGTTATGCCTAGGGTTAGGGTTCAGAAAACCACAAAGCCAGGAGCTCCAGGGATACTCACCATGCAAAAGGCAGGCCAAGTTGAGCGTAGCACATCCAAATCCCCTCTCCCTCTTCGTCATTCTGCTCGGAACTCACCACAGCCCAATGCCCGATTACTGCCTCAGTCTAGGGTTAGGCTTAGGGCTAGGGTTAGGGTTATGCCTAGGGTTAGGGTTCACAAAACCACAAAGCCAGGAGCTCCAGGGATACTCACCATGCAAAAGGCAGGCCAAGTTGAGCGTAGCACATCCAAATCCCCTCTCCCTCTTCGTCATTCTCCTCGGAACTCCCCACAGCCCAATGCCCGATTACTGGCTCAGTCTAGGGTTAGGCTTAGGGCTAGGGTTAGGGTTATGCCTAGGGTTAGGGTTCAGAAAACCACAAAGCCAGGAGCTCCAGGGACACTGATCATGCGAAAGGCAGGCCAAGTTAAGCACGGCACATCCAAAACCTTGCTCCCTCTACGTCATTCTGCTCAGAACTTCCCACAGCCCAATGCCAGATTACTGGCTCAGTCTAGGGTTAGGCTTAGGGCTAGGGTTAGGGTTATGCCTAGGGTTAGGGTTCACAAAACCACAATGCCAGGAGCTCCAGGGACACTGATCATGCGAAAGGCAGGCCAAGTTAAGCACGGCACATCCAAAACCTTGCTCCCTCTTCTTCTTTCTGCAAGGGTTAGGGTTAGGGGCTCGGGTTAGTGTTAGGGGTTAGGGTTAGGGGTAGGGTTAGGGTTAGGGTTTTGACTAGGGTTAGGATTGAGAAAACCACAAAGCCAGGGGACCCAGGCACACTAAGCATGCAAAAGGCAGGCCAAGTTGAGCGTAGCACATCCAAATCCCCTCTCCCTCTTCGTCATTCTGCTCGGAATTCACCACAGCCCAATGCCCGATTTCTGCCTCAGTCTAGGGTTAGGCTTAGGGCTAGGGTTAGGGTTATGCCTAGGGTTAGGGTTCAGAAAACCACAAAGCCAGGAGCTCCAGGGATACTCACGATGCAAAAGGCAGGCCAAGTTGAGCGTAGCACATCCAAATCCCCTCTCCCTCTTCGTCATTCTGCTCGGAACTCACCACAGCCCAATGCCCGATTTCTGCCTCAGTCTAGGGTTAGGCTTAGGGCTAGGGTTAGGGTTATGCCTAGGGTTAGGGTTCACAAAACCACAAAGCCAGGAGCTCCAGGGATACTCACCATGCAAAAGGCAGGCCAAGTTGAGTGTAGCACATCCAAATCCTTGCTCCCTCTACGTCATTCTGCTCGGAACTCACCACAGCCCAATGCCCGATATCTGCCTCAGTCTAGGGTTAGGCTTAGGGCTAGGGTTAGGGTTATGCCTAGGGTTAGGGTTCACAAAACCACAAAGCCAGGAGCTCCAGGGATACTCCCCATGCAAAAGGCAGGCCAAGTTGAGCGCAGCCAATCCAAATCCTTGCTCCCTCTTCGTCATTCTGCTCGGAACTCCCCACAGCCCAATGCCCGATTTCTGCCTCAGTCTAGGGTTAGGCTTAGGGCTAGGGTTAGGGTTATGCCTAGGGTTAGGGTTCAGAAAACCACAAAGCCAGGAGCTCCAGGGATACTCCCCATGCAAAAGGCAGGCCAAGTTGAGCGTAGCACATCCAAATCCTTGCTCCCTCTTTGTCATTCTGCTCAGAACTTCCGACAGCCCAATGCCAGATTACTGGCTCAGTCTAGGGTTAGGCTTAGGGCTAGGGTTAGGGTTATGCCTAGGGTTAGGGTTCACAAAACCACAAAGCCAGGAGCTCCAGGGACACTGATCATGCGAAAGGCAGGCCAAGTTAAGCACGGCACATCCAAAACCTTGCTCCCTCTTCTTCTTTCTGCAAGGGTTAGGGTTAGGGGCTCGGGTTAGTGTTAGGGGTTAGGGTTAGGGGTAGGGTTAGGGTTAGGGTTTTGACTAGGGTTAGGATTGAGAAAACCACAAAGCCAGGGGACCCAGGCACACTAAGCATGCAAAAGGCAGGCCAAGTTGAGCGTAGCACATCCAAATCCCCTCTCCCTCTTCGTCATTCTGCTCGGAATTCACCACAGCCCAATGCCCGATTTCTGCCTCAGTCTAGGGTTAGGCTTAGGGCTAGGGTTAGGGTTATGCCTAGGGTTAGGGTTCAGAAAACCACAAAGCCAGGAGCTCCAGGGATACTCACCATGCAAAAGGCAGGCCAAGTTGAGCGTAGCACATCCAAATCATTGCTCCCTCTTTGTCATTCTGCTCGGAACTCACCACAGCCCCATGCCCGATTTCTGCCTCAGTCTAGGGTTAGGCTTAGGGCTAGGGTTAGGGTTATGCCTAGGGTTAGGGTTCAGAAAACCACAAAGCCAGGAGCTCCAGGGATACTCCCCATGCAAAAGGCAGGCCAAGTTGAGCGCAGCCAATCCAAATCCTTGCTCCCTCTTCGTCATTCTGCTCGGAACTCCCCACAGCCCAATGTCCGATTTCTGCCTCAGTCTAGGGTTAGGCTTAGGGCTAGGGTTAGGGTTATGCCTAGGGTTAGGGTTCAGAAAACCACAAAGCCAGGAGCTCCAGGGATACTCCCCATGCAAAAGGCAGGCCAAGTTGAGCGTAGCACATCCAAATCCCCTCTCCCTCTTTGTCATTCTGCTCGGAACTCACCACAGCCCAATGCCCGATTTCTGCCTCAGTCTAGGGTTAGGCTTAGGGCTAGGGTTAGGGTTATGCTTAGGGTTAGGGTTCAGAAAACCACAAAGCCAGGAGCTCCAGGGATACTCACCATGCAAAAGGCAGGCCAAGTTGAGCGTAGCACATCCAAATCCCCTCTCCCTCTTCGTCATTCTGCTCGGAACTCACCACAGCCCAATGCCCGATTTCTGCCTCAGTCTAGGGTTAGGCTTAGGGCTAGGGTTAGGGTTATGCCTAGGGTTAGGGTTCACAAAACCACAAAGCCAGGAGCTCCAGGGATACTCACCATGCAAAAGGCAGGCCAAGTTGAGCGTAGCACATCCAAATCCTTGCTCCCTCTTTGTCATTCTGCTCGGAACTCACCACAGCCCCATGCCCGATTTCTGCCTCACTCTAGGGTTAGGCTTAGGGCTAGGGTTAGGGTTATGCCTAGGGTTAGGGTTCACAAAACCACAAAGCCAGGAGCTCCAGGGATACTCCCCATGCAAAAGGCAGGCCAAGTTGAGCGCAGCACATCCAAATCCTTGCTCCCTCTTCGTCATTCTGCTCGGAACTCCCCACAGCCCAATGCCCGATTTCTGCCTCAGTCTAGGGTTAGGCTTAGGGCTAGGGTTAGGGTTATGCCTAGGGTTAGGGTTCACAAAACCACAAAGCCAGGAGCTCCAGGGACACTGATCATGCGAAAGGCAGGCCAAGTTAAGCACGGCACATCCAAAACCTTGCTCCCTCTTCTTCTTTCTGCAAGGGTTAGGGTTAGGGGCTCGGGTTAGGGTTAGGGGTTAGGGTTAGGGGTAGGGTTAGGGTTAGGGTTTTGACTAGGGTTAGGGTTCACAAAACCACAAAGCCAGGGGACCCAGGCACACTAAGCATGCAAAAGGCAGGCCAAGTTGAGCGTAGCACATCCAAATCCCCTCTCCCTCTTCGTCATTCTGCTCGGAACTCACCACAGCCCAATGCCCGATTTCTGCCTCAGTCTAGGGTTAGGCTTAAGGCTAGGGTTAGGGTTATGCCTAGGGTTAGGGTTATGCCTAGGGTTAGGGTTCAGAAAACCACAAAGCCAGGAGCTCCAGGGATACTCACCATGCAAAAGGCAGGCCAAGTTGAGCGTAGCACATCCAAATCCCCTCTCCCTCTTCGTCATTCTGCTCGGAACTCACCACAGCCCAATGCCCGATTACTGCCTCAGTCTAGGGTTAGGCTTAGGGCTAGGGTTAGGGTTATGCCTAGGGTTAGGGTTCACAAAACCACAAAGCCAGGAGCTCCAGGGATACTCACCATGCAAAAGGCAGGCCAAGTTGAGCGTAGCACATCCAAATCCTTGCTCCCTCTTCGTCATTCTGCTCGGAACTCACCACAGCCCAATGCCCGATTACTGCCTCAGTCTAGGGTTAGGCTTAGGGCTAGGGTTAGGGTTATGCCTAGGGTTAGGGTTCACAAAACCACAAAGCCAGGAGCTCCAGGGATACTCACCATGCAAAAGGCAGGCCAAGTTGAGCGTAGCACATCCAAATCCCCTCTCCCTCTTTGTCATTCTCCTCGGAACTCCCCACAGCCCAATGCCCGATTACTGGCTCAGTCTAGGGTTAGGCTTAGGGCTAGGGTTAGGGTTATGCCTAGGGTTAGGGTTCACAAAACCACAAAGCCAGGAGCTCCAGGGATACTCACCATGCAAAAGGCAGGCCAAGTTGAGCGTAGCACATCCAAATCCCCTCTCCCTCTTTGTCATTCTGCTCGGAACTCACCACAGCCCAATGCCCGATTTCTGCCTCAGTCTAGGGTTAGGCTTAGGGCTAGGATTAGGGTTATGCTTAGGGTTAGGGTTCAGAAAACCACAAAGCCAGGAGCTCCAGGGATACTCACCATGCAAAAGGCAGGCCAAGTTGAGCGTAGCACATCCAAATCCCCTCTCCCTCTTCGTCATTCTGCTCGGAACTCCCCACAGCCCAATGCCCGATTTCTGCCTCAGTCTAGGGTTAGGCTTAGGGCTAGGGTTAGGGTTATGCCTAGGGTTAGGGTTCACAAAACCACAAAGCCAGGAGCTCCAGGGATACTCACCATGCAAAAGGCAGGCCAAGTTGAGCGTAGCACATCCAAATCCCCTCTCCCTCTTTGTCATTCTGCTCGGAACTCACCACAGCCCAATGCCCGATTTCTGCCTCAGTCTAGGGTTAGGCTTAGGGCTAGGATTAGGGTTATGCTTAGGGTTAGGGTTCAGAAAACCACAAAGCCAGGAGCTCCAGGGATACTCACCATGCAAAAGGCAGGCCAAGTTGAGCGTAGCACATCCAAATCCCCTCTCCCTCTTCGTCATTCTGCTCGGAACTCCCCACAGCCCAATGCCCGATTTCTGCCTCAGTCTAGGGTTCGGCTTGGGGCTAGGGTTAGGGTTATGCCTAGGGTTAGGGTTCACAAAACCACAAAGCCAGGAGCTCCAGGGATACTCCCCATGCAAAAGGCAGGCCAAGTTGAGCGTAGCACATCCAAATCCCCTCTCCCTCTTCGTCATTCTGCTCGGAACTCACCACAGCCCCATGCCCGATTTCTGCCTCAGTCTAGGGTTAGGTTTAGGGCTAGGGTTAGGGTTATGCCTAGGGTTAGGGTTCACAAAACCACAAAGCCAGGAGCTCCAGGGATACTCCCCATGCAAAAGGCAGGCCAAGTTGAGCGTAGCACATCCAAATCCTTGCTCCCTCTTCGTCATTCTGCTCGGAACTCCCCACAGCCCAATGCCCGATTACTGGCTCAGTCTAGGGTTAGGCTTAGGGCTAGGGTTAGGGTTATGCCTAGGGTTAGGGTTCTCAAAACCACAAAGCCAGGAGCTCCAGGGACACTGATCATGCGAAAGGCAGGCCAAGTTAAGCACGGCACATCCAAAACCTTGCTCCCTCTTCTTCTTTCTGCAAGGGTTAGGGTTGGGGCTCGGGTTAGTGTTAGGGGTTAGGGTTAGGGGTAGGGTTAGGGTTAGGGTTTTGACTAGGGTTAGGATTGAGAAAACGACAAAGCCTGGGGACCCACGCACACTAAGCATGCAAAAGGCAGGCCAAGTTGAGCGTAGCACATCCAAATCCCCTCTCCCTCTTCGTCATTCTGCTCGGAATTCACCACAGCCCAATGCCCGATTTCTGCCTCAGTCTAGGGTTAGGGTTAGGGCTAGGGTTAGGGTTATGCCTAGGGTTAGGGTTCACAAAACCACAAAGCCAGGAGCTCCAGGGATACTCCCCATGCAAAAGGCAGGCCAAGTTGAGCGTAGCACATCCAAATCCTTGCTCCCTCTTTGTCATTCTGCTCGGAACTCACCACAGCCCCATGCCCGATTTCTGCCTCAGTCTAGGGTTAGGCTTAGGGCTAGGGTTAGGGTTATGCCTAGGGTTAGGGTTCAGAAAACCACAAAGCCAGGAGCTCCAGGGATACTCCCCATGCAAAAGGCAGGCCAAGTTGAGCGCAGCCAATCCAAATCCTTGCTCCCTCTTCGTCATTCTGCTCGGAACTCCCCACAGCCCAATGCCCGATTTCTGCCTCAGTCTAGGGTTAGGCTTAGGGCTAGGGTTAGGGTTATGCCTAGGGTTAGGGTTCACAAAACCACAAAGCCAGGAGCTCCAGGGACACTGATCATGCGAAAGGCAGGCCAAGTTAAGCACGGCACATCCAAAACCTTGCTCCCTCTTCTTCTTTCTGCAAGGGTTAGGGTTAGGGGCTCGGGTTAGGGTTAGGGGTTAGGGTTAGGGGTAGGGTTAGGGTTAGGGTTTTGACTAGGGTTAGGGTTCACAAAACCACAAAGCCAGGGGACCCAGGCACACTAAGCATGCAAAAGGCAGGCCAAGTTGAGCGTAGCACATCCAAATCCCCTCTCCCTCTTCGTCATTCTGCTCGGAACTCACCACAGCCCAATGCCCGATTTCTGCCTCAGTCTAGGGTTAGGCTTAAGGCTAGGGTTAGGGTTATGCCTAGGGTTAGGGTTATGCCTAGGGTTAGGGTTCACAAAACCACAAAGCCAGGAGCTCCAGGGATACTCACCATGCAAAAGGCAGGCCAAGTTGAGCGTAGCACATCCAAATCCCCTCTCCCTCTTCGTCATTCTGCTCGGAACTCACCACAGCCCAATGCCCGATTACTGCCTCAGTCTAGGGTTAGGCTTAGGGCTAGGGTTAGGGTTATGCCTAGGGTTAGGGTTCAGAAAACCACAAAGCCAGGAGCTCCAGGGATACTCACCATGCAAAAGGCAGGCCAAGTTGAGCGTAGCACATCCAAATCCCCTCTCCCTCTTCGTCATTCTGCTCGGAACTCACCACAGCCCAATGCCCGATTACTGCCTCAGTCTAGGGTTAGGCTTAGGGCTAGGGTTAGGGTTATGCCTAGGGTTAGGGTTCAGAAAACCACAAAGCCAGGAGCTCCAGGGATACTCACCATGCAAAAGGCAGGCCAAGTTGAGCGTAGCACATCCAAATCCCCTCTCCCTCTTCATCATTCTGCTCGGAACTCCCCACAGCCCAATGCCCGATTTCTGCCTCAGTCTAGGGTTCGGCTTGGGGCTAGGGTTAGGGTTATGCCTAGGGTTAGGGTTCAGAAAACCACAAAGCCAGGAGCTCCAGGGATACTCACCATGCAAAAGGCAGGCCAAGTTGAGCGTAGCACATCCAAATCCTTGCTCCCTCTACGTCATTCTGCTCGGAACTCACCACAGCCCAATGCCCGATTACTGCCTCAGTCTAGGGTTAGGCTTAGGGCTAGGGTTAGGGTTATGCCTAGGGTTAGGGTTCACAAAACCACAAAGCCAGGAGCTCCAGGGATACTCCCCATGCAAAAGGCAGGCCAAGTTGAGCGTAGCACATCCAAATCCCCTCTCCCTCTTCGTCATTCTGCTCGGAACTCACCACAGCCCAATGCCCGATTTCTGCCTCAGTCTAGGGTTAGGCTTAGGGCTAGGGTTAGGGTTATGCCTAGGGTTAGGGTTCACAAAACCACAAAGCCAGGAGCTCCAGGGATACTCCCCATGCAAAAGGCAGGCCACGTTGAGCGTAGCACATCCAAATCCTTGCTCCCTCTTTGTCATTCTGCTCGGAACTCACCACAGCCCCATGCCCGATTTCTGCCTCAGTCTAGGGTTAGGCTTAGGGCTAGGGTTAGGGTTATGCCTAGGGTTAGGGTTCACAAAACCACAAAGCCAGGAGCTCCAGGGATACTCACCATGCAAAAGGCAGGCCAAGTTGAGCGTAGCACATCCAAATCCCCTCTCCCTCTTCGTCATTCTGCTCGGAACTCACCACAGCCCAATGTCCGATTTCTGCCTCAGTCTAGGGTTCGGCTTAGGGCTAGGGTTAGGGTTATGCCTAGGGTTAGGGTTCACAAAACCACAAAGCCAGGAGCTCCAGGGATACTCACCATGCAAAAGGCAGGCCAAGTTGAGCGTAGCACATCCAAATCATTGCTCCCTCTTTGTCATTCTGCTCGGAACTCACCACAGCCCCATGCCCGATTTCTGCCTCAGTCTAGGGTTAGGCTTAGGGCTAGGGTTAGGGTTATGCCTAGGGTTAGGGTTCAGAAAACCACAAAGCCAGGAGCTCCAGGGATACTCCCCATGCAAAAGGCAGGCCAAGTTGAGCGCAGCCAATCCAAATCCTTGCTCCCTCTTCGTCATTCTGCTCGGAACTCCCCACAGCCCAATGTCCGATTTCTGCCTCAGTCTAGGGTTAGGCTTAGGGCTAGGGTTAGGGTTATGCCTAGGGTTAGGGTTCAGAAAACCACAAAGCCAGGAGCTCCAGGGATACTCCCCATGCAAAAGGCAGGCCAAGTTGAGCGTAGCACATCCAAATCCCCTCTCCCTCTTTGTCATTCTGCTCGGAACTCACCACAGCCCAATGCCCGATTTCTGCCTCAGTCTACGGTTAGGCTTAGGGCTAGGATTAGGGTTATGCTTAGGGTTAGGGTTCACAAAACCACAAAGCCAGGAGCTCCAGGGATACTCACCATGCAAAAGGCAGGCCAAGTTGAGCGTAGCACATCCAAATCCCCTCTCCCTCTTCGTCATTCTGCTCGGAACTCACCACAGCCCAATGCCCGATTTCTGCCTCAGTCTAGGGTTAGGCTTAGGGCTAGGGTTAGGGTTATGCCTAGGGTTAGGGTTCAGAAAACCACAAAGCCAGGAGCTCCAGGGATACTCACCATGCAAAAGGCAGGCCAAGTTGAGCGTAGCACATCCAAATCCTTGCTCCCTCTTTGTCATTCTGCTCGGAACTCACCACAGCCCCATGCCCGATTTCTGCCTCAGTCTAGGGTTAGGCTTAGGGCTAGGGTTAGGGTTATGCCTAGGGTTAGGGTTCACAAAACCACAAAGCCAGGAGCTCCAGGGATACTCCCCATGCAAAAGGCAGGCCAAGTTGAGCGCAGCACATCCAAATCCTTGCTCCCTCTTCGTCATTCTGCTCGGAACTCCCCACAGCCCCATGCCCGATTTCTGCCTCAGTCTAGGGTTAGGCTTAGGGCTAGGGTTAGGGTTATGCCTAGGGTTAGGGTTCACAAAACCACAAAGCCAGGAGCTCCAGGGACACTGATCATGCGAAAGGCAGGCCAAGTTAAGCACGGCACATCCAAAACCTTGCTCCCTCTTCTTCTTTCTGCAAGGGTTAGGGTTAGGGGCTCGGGTTAGGGTTAGGGGTTAGGGTTAGGGGTAGGGTTAGGGTTAGGGTTTTGACTAGGGTTAGGGTTCACAAAACCACAAAGCCAGGGGACCCAGGCACACTAAGCATGCAAAAGGCAGGCCAAGTTGAGCGTAGCACATCCAAATCCCCTCTCCCTCTTCGTCATTCTGCTCGGAACTCACCACAGCCCAATGCCCGATTTCTGCCTCAGTCTAGGGTTAGGCTTAAGGCTAGGGTTAGGGTTATGCCTAGGGTTAGGGTTATGCCTAGGGTTAGGGTTCAGAAAACCACAAAGCCAGGAGCTCCAGGGATACTCACCATGCAAAAGGCAGGCCAAGTTGAGCGTAGCACATCCAAATCCCCTCTCCCTCTTCGTCATTCTGCTCGGAACTCACCACAGCCCAATGCCCGATTACTGCCTCAGTCTAGGGTTAGGTTTAGGGCTAGGGTTAGGGTTATGCCTAGGGTTAGGGTTCACAAAACCACAAAGCCAGGAGCTCCAGGGATACTCACCATGCAAAAGGCAGGCCAAGTTGAGCGTAGCACATCCAAATCCTTGCTCCCTCTTCGTCATTCTGCTCGGAACTCACCACAGCCCAATGCCCGATTACTGCCTCAGTCTAGGGTTAGGCTTAGGGCTAGGGTTAGGGTTATGCCTAGGGTTAGGGTTCACAAAACCACAAAGCCAGGAGCTCCAGGGATACTCACCATGCAAAAGGCAGGCCAAGTTGAGCGTAGCACATCCAAATCCCCTCTCCCTCTTTGTCATTCTCCTCGGAACTCCCCACAGCCCAATGCCCGATTACTGGCTCAGTCTAGGGTTAGGCTTAGGGCTAGGGTTAGGGTTATGCCTAGGGTTAGGGTTCACAAAACCACAAAGCCAGGAGCTCCAGGGATACTCCCCATGCAAAAGGCAGGCCAAGTTGAGCGTAGCACATCCAAATCCCCTCTCCCTCTTTGTCATTCTGCTCGGAACTCACCACAGCCCAATGCCCGATTTCTGCCTCAGTCTACGGTTAGGCTTAGGGCTAGGATTAGGGTTATGCTTAGGGTTAGGGTTCACAAAACCACAAAGCCAGGAGCTCCAGGGATACTCACCATGCAAAAGGCAGGCCAAGTTGAGCGTAGCACATCCAAATCCCCTCTCCCTCTTCGTCATTCTGCTCGGAACTCCCCACAGCCCAATGCCCGATTTCTGCCTCAGTCTAGGGTTCGGCTTGGGGCTAGGGTTAGGGTTATGCCTAGGGTTAGGGTTCACAAAACCACAAAGCCAGGAGCTCCAGGGATACTCCCCATGCAAAAGGCAGGCCAAGTTGAGCGTAGCACATCCAAATCCCCTCTCCCTCTTCCTCATTCTGCTCGGAACTCACCACAGCCCCATGCCCGATTTCTGCCTCAGTCTAGGGTTAGGTTTAGGGCTAGGGTTAGGGTTATGCCTAGGGTTAGGGTTCACAAAACCACAAAGCCAGGAGCTCCAGGGATACTCCCCATGCAAAAGGCAGGCCAAGTTGAGCGTAGCACATCCAAATCCTTGCTCCCTCTTCGTCATTCTGCTCGGAACTCCCCACAGCCCAATGCCCGATTACTGGCTCAGTCTAGGGTTAGGCTTAGGGCTAGGGTTAGGGTTATGCCTAGGGTTAGGGTTCTCAAAACCACAAAGCCAGGAGCTCCAGGGACACTGATCATGCGAAAGGCAGGCCAAGTTAAGCACGGCACATCCAAAACCTTGCTCCCTCTTCTTCTTTCTGCAAGGGTTAGGGTTGGGGCTCGGGTTAGTGTTAGGGGTTAGGGTTAGGGGTAGGGTTAGGGTTAGGGTTTTGACTAGGGTTAGGATTGAGAAAACGACAAAGCCTGGGGACCCACGCACACTAAGCATGCAAAAGGCAGGCCAAGTTGAGCGTAGCACATCCAAATCCCCTCTCCCTCTTCGTCATTCTGCTCGGAATTCACCACAGCCCAATGCCCGATTTCTGCCTCAGTCTAGGGTTAGGGTTAGGGCTAGGGTTAGGGTTATGCCTAGGGTTAGGGTTCACAAAACCACAAAGCCAGGAGCTCCAGGGATACTCCCCATGCAAAAGGCAGGCCAAGTTGAGCGTAGCACATCCAAATCCTTGCTCCCTCTTTGTCATTCTGCTCGGAACTCACCACAGCCCCATGCCCGATTTCTGCCTCAGTCTAGGGTTAGGCTTAGGGCTAGGGTTAGGGTTATGCCTAGGGTTAGGGTTCAGAAAACCACAAAGCCAGGAGCTCTAGGGATACTCCCCATGCAAAAGGCAGGCCAAGTTGAGCGCAGCCAATCCAAATCCTTGCTCCCTCTTCGTCATTCTGCTCGGAACTCCCCACAGCCCAATGCCCGATTTCTGCCTCAGTCTAGGGTTAGGCTTAGGGCTAGGGTTAGGGTTATGCCTAGGGTTAGGGTTCACAAAACCACAAAGCCAGGAGCTCCAGGGACACTGATCATGCGAAAGGCAGGCCAAGTTAAGCACGGCACATCCAAAACCTTGCTCCCTCTTCTTCTTTCTGCAAGGGTTAGGGTTAGGGGCTCGGGTTAGGGTTAGGGGTTAGGGTTAGGGGTAGGGTTAGGGTTAGGGTTTTGACTAGGGTTAGGGTTCACAAAACCACAAAGCCAGGGGACCCAGGCACACTAAGCATGCAAAAGGCAGGCCAAGTTGAGCGTAGCACATCCAAATCCCCTCTCCCTCTTCGTCATTCTGCTCGGAACTCACCACAGCCCAATGCCCGATTTCTGCCTCAGTCTAGGGTTAGGCTTAAGGCTAGGGTTAGGGTTATGCCTAGGGTTAGGGTTATGCCTAGGGTTAGGGTTCAGAAAACCACAAAGCCAGGAGCTCCAGGGATACTCACCATGCAAAAGGCAGGCCAAGTTGAGCGTAGCACATCCAAATCCCCTCTCCCTCTTCGTCATTCTGCTCGGAACTCACCACAGCCCAATGCCCGATTACTGCCTCAGTCTAGGGTTAGGCTTAGGGCTAGGGTTAGGGTTATGCCTAGGGTTAGGGTTCACAAAACCACAAAGCCAGGAGCTCCAGGGATACTCACCATGCAAAAGGCAGGCCAAGTTGAGCGTAGCACATCCAAATCCCCTCTCCCTCTTCGTCATTCTGCTCGGAACTCACCACAGCCCAATGCCCGATTACTGCCTCAGTCTAGGGTTAGGCTTAGGGCTAGGGTTAGGGTTATGCCTAGGGTTAGGGTTCAGAAAACCACAAAGCCAGGAGCTCCAGGGATACTCACCATGCAAAAGGCAGGCCAAGTTGAGCGTAGCACATCCAAATCCCCTCTCCCTCTTCGTCATTCTGCTCGGAACTCCCCACAGCCCAATGCCCGATTTCTGCCTCAGTCTAGGGTTCGGCTTGGGGCTAGGGTTAGGGTTATGCCTAGGGTTAGGGTTCAGAAAACCACAAAGCCAGGAGCTCCAGGGATACTCACCATGCAAAAGGCAGGCCAAGTTGAGCGTAGCACATCCAAATCCTTGCTCCCTCTACGTCATTCTGCTCGGAACTCACCACAGCCCAATGCCCGATTACTGCCTCAGTCTAGGGTTAGGCTTAGGGCTAGGGTTAGGGTTATGCCTAGGGTTAGGGTTCACAAAACCACAAAGCCAGGAGCTCCAGGGATACTCACCATGCAAAAGGCAGGCCAAGTTGAGCGTAGCACATCCAAATCCCCTCTCCCTCTTCGTCATTCTGCTCGGAACTCACCACAGCCCAATGCCCGATTTCTGCCTCAGTCTAGGGTTAGGCTTAGGGCTAGGGTTAGGGTTATGCCTAGGGTTAGGGTTCACAAAACCACAAAGCCAGGAGCTCCAGGGATACTCCCCATGCAAAAGGCAGGCCAAGTTGAGCGTAGCACATCCAAATCCTTGCTCCCTCTTTGTCATTCTGCTCGGAACTCACCACAGCCCCATGCCCGATTTCTGCCTCAGTCTAGGGTTAGGCTTAGGGCTAGGGTTAGGGTTATGCCTAGGGTTAGGGTTCACAAAACCACAAAGCCAGGAGCTCCAGGGATACTCACCATGCAAAAGGCAGGCCAAGTTGAGCGTAGCACATCCAAATCCCCTCTCCCTCTTCGTCATTCTGCTCGGAACTCACCACAGCCCCATGCCCGATTTCTGCCTCAGTCTAGGGTTAGGCTTAGGGCTAGGGTTAGGGTTATGCCTAGGGTTAGGGTTCAGAAAACCACAAAGCCAGGAGCTCCAGGGATACTCCCCATGCAAAAGGCAGGCCAAGTTGAGCGCAGCCAATCCAAATCCTTGCTCCCTCTTCGTCATTCTGCTCGGAACTCCCCACAGCCCAATGTCCGATTTCTGCCTCAGTCTAGGGTTAGGCTTAGGGCTAGGGTTAGGGTTATGCCTAGGGTTAGGGTTCAGAAAACCACAAAGCCAGGAGCTCCAGGGATACTCCCCATGCAAAAGGCAGGCCAAGTTGAGCGTAGCACATCCAAATCCCCTCTCCCTCTTTGTCATTCTGCTCGGAACTCACCACAGCCCAATGCCCGATTTCTGCCTCAGTCTACGGTTAGGCTTAGGGCTAGGATTAGGGTTATGCTTAGGGTTAGGGTTCACAAAACCACAAAGCCAGGAGCTCCAGGGATACTCACCATGCAAAAGGCAGGCCAAGTTGAGCGTAGCACATCCAAATCCCCTCTCCCTCTTCGTCATTCTGCTCGGAACTCACCACAGCCCAATGCCCGATTTCTGCCTCAGTCTAGGGTTAGGCTTAGGGCTAGGGTTAGGGTTATGCCTAGGGTTAGGGTTCACAAAACCACAAAGCCAGGAGCTCCAGGGATACTCACCATGCAAAAGGCAGGCCAAGTTGAGCGTAGCACATCCAAATCCTTGCTCCCTCTTTGTCATTCTGCTCGGAACTCACCACAGCCCCATGCCCGATTTCTGCCTCAGTCTAGGGTTAGGCTTAGGGCTAGGGTTAGGGTTATGCCTAGGGTTAGGGTTCACAAAACCACAAAGCCAGGAGCTCCAGGGATACTCCCCATGCAAAAGGCAGGCCAAGTTGAGCGCAGCACATCCAAATCCTTGCTCCCTCTTCGTCATTCTGCTCGGAACTCCCCACAGCCCCATGCCCGATTTCTGCCTCAGTCTAGGGTTAGGCTTAGGGCTAGGGTTAGGGTTATGCCTAGGGTTAGGGTTCACAAAACCACAAAGCCAGGAGCTCCAGGGACACTGATCATGCGAAAGGCAGGCCAAGTTAAGCACGGCACATCCAAAACCTTGCTCCCTCTTCTTCTTTCTGCAAGGGTTAGGGTTAGGGGCTCGGGTTAGGGTTAGGGGTTAGGGTTAGGGGTAGGGTTAGGGTTAGGGTTTTGACTAGGGTTAGGGTTCACAAAACCACAAAGCCAGGGGACCCAGGCACACTAAGCATGCAAAAGGCAGGCCAAGTTGAGCGTAGCACATCCAAATCCCCTCTCCCTCTTCGTCATTCTGCTCGGAACTCACCACAGCCCAATGCCCGATTTCTGCCTCAGTCTAGGGTTAGGCTTAAGGCTAGGGTTAGGGTTATGCCTAGGGTTAGGGTTATGCCTAGGGTTAGGGTTCAGAAAACCACAAAGCCAGGAGCTCCAGGGATACTCACCATGCAAAAGGCAGGCCAAGTTGAGCGTAGCACATCCAAATCCCCTCTCCCTCTTCGTCATTCTGCTCGGAACTCACCACAGCCCAATGCCCGATTACTGCCTCAGTCTAGGGTTAGGTTTAGGGCTAGGGTTAGGGTTATGCCTAGGGTTAGGGTTCACAAAACCACAAAGCCAGGAGCTCCAGGGATACTCACCATGCAAAAGGCAGGCCAAGTTGAGCGTAGCACATCCAAATCCTTGCTCCCTCTTCGTCATTCTGCTCGGAACTCACCACAGCCCAATGCCCGATTACTGCCTCAGTCTAGGGTTAGGCTTAGGGCTAGGGTTAGGGTTATGCCTAGGGTTAGGGTTCACAAAACCACAAAGCCAGGAGCTCCAGGGATACTCACCATGCAAAAGGCAGGCCAAGTTGAGCGTAGCACATCCAAATCCCCTCTCCCTCTTTGTCATTCTCCTCGGAACTCCCCACAGCCCAATGCCCGATTACTGGCTCAGTCTAGGGTTAGGCTTAGGGCTAGGGTTAGGGTTATGCCTAGGGTTAGGGTTCACAAAACCACAAAGCCAGGAGCTCCAGGGATACTCCCCATGCAAAAGGCAGGCCAAGTTGAGCGTAGCACATCCAAATCCCCTCTCCCTCTTTGTCATTCTGCTCGGAACTCACCACAGCCCAATGCCCGATTTCTGCCTCAGTCTACGGTTAGGCTTAGGGCTAGGATTAGGGTTATGCTTAGGGTTAGGGTTCACAAAACCACAAAGCCAGGAGCTCCAGGGATACTCACCATGCAAAAGGCAGGCCAAGTTGAGCGTAGCACATCCAAATCCCCTCTCCCTCTTCGTCATTCTGCTCGGAACTCCCCACAGCCCAATGCCCGATTTCTGCCTCAGTCTAGGGTTCGGCTTGGGGCTAGGGTTAGGGTTATGCCTAGGGTTAGGGTTCACAAAACCACAAAGCCAGGAGCTCCAGGGATACTCCCCATGCAAAAGGCAGGCCAAGTTGAGCGTAGCACATCCAAATCCCCTCTCCCTCTTCCTCATTCTGCTCGGAACTCACCACAGCCCCATGCCCGATTTCTGCCTCAGTCTAGGGTTAGGTTTAGGGCTAGGGTTAGGGTTATGCCTAGGGTTAGGGTTCACAAAACCACAAAGCCAGGAGCTCCAGGGATACTCCCCATGCAAAAGGCAGGCCAAGTTGAGCGTAGCACATCCAAATCCTTGCTCCCTCTTCGTCATTCTGCTCGGAACTCCCCACAGCCCAATGCCCGATTACTGGCTCAGTCTAGGGTTAGGCTTAGGGCTAGGGTTAGGGTTATGCCTAGGGTTAGGGTTCTCAAAACCACAAAGCCAGGAGCTCCAGGGACACTGATCATGCGAAAGGCAGGCCAAGTTAAGCACGGCACATCCAAAACCTTGCTCCCTCTTCTTCTTTCTGCAAGGGTTAGGGTTGGGGCTCGGGTTAGTGTTAGGGGTTAGGGTTAGGGGTAGGGTTAGGGTTAGGGTTTTGACTAGGGTTAGGATTGAGAAAACGACAAAGCCTGGGGACCCACGCACACTAAGCATGCAAAAGGCAGGCCAAGTTGAGCGTAGCACATCCAAATCCCCTCTCCCTCTTCGTCATTCTGCTCGGAATTCACCACAGCCCAATGCCCGATTTCTGCCTCAGTCTAGGGTTAGGGTTAGGGCTAGGGTTAGGGTTATGCCTAGGGTTAGGGTTCACAAAACCACAAAGCCAGGAGCTCCAGGGATACTCCCCATGCAAAAGGCAGGCCAAGTTGAGCGTAGCACATCCAAATCCTTGCTCCCTCTTTGTCATTCTGCTCGGAACTCACCACAGCCCCATGCCCGATTTCTGCCTCAGTCTAGGGTTAGGCTTAGGGCTAGGGTTAGGGTTATGCCTAGGGTTAGGGTTCAGAAAACCACAAAGCCAGGAGCTCTAGGGATACTCCCCATGCAAAAGGCAGGCCAAGTTGAGCGCAGCCAATCCAAATCCTTGCTCCCTCTTCGTCATTCTGCTCGGAACTCCCCACAGCCCAATGCCCGATTTCTGCCTCAGTCTAGGGTTAGGCTTAGGGCTAGGGTTAGGGTTATGCCTAGGGTTAGGGTTCACAAAACCACAAAGCCAGGAGCTCCAGGGACACTGATCATGCGAAAGGCAGGCCAAGTTAAGCACGGCACATCCAAAACCTTGCTCCCTCTTCTTCTTTCTGCAAGGGTTAGGGTTAGGGGCTCGGGTTAGGGTTAGGGGTTAGGGTTAGGGGTAGGGTTAGGGTTAGGGTTTTGACTAGGGTTAGGGTTCACAAAACCACAAAGCCAGGGGACCCAGGCACACTAAGCATGCAAAAGGCAGGCCAAGTTGAGCGTAGCACATCCAAATCCCCTCTCCCTCTTCGTCATTCTGCTCGGAACTCACCACAGCCCAATGCCCGATTTCTGCCTCAGTCTAGGGTTAGGCTTAAGGCTAGGGTTAGGGTTATGCCTAGGGTTAGGGTTATGCCTAGGGTTAGGGTTCAGAAAACCACAAAGCCAGGAGCTCCAGGGATACTCACCATGCAAAAGGCAGGCCAAGTTGAGCGTAGCACATCCAAATCCCCTCTCCCTCTTCGTCATTCTGCTCGGAACTCACCACAGCCCAATGCCCGATTACTGCCTCAGTCTAGGGTTAGGCTTAGGGCTAGGGTTAGGGTTATGCCTAGGGTTAGGGTTCACAAAACCACAAAGCCAGGAGCTCCAGGGATACTCACCATGCAAAAGGCAGGCCAAGTTGAGCGTAGCACATCCAAATCCCCTCTCCCTCTTCGTCATTCTGCTCGGAACTCACCACAGCCCAATGCCCGATTACTGCCTCAGTCTAGGGTTAGGCTTAGGGCTAGGGTTAGGGTTATGCCTAGGGTTAGGGTTCAGAAAACCACAAAGCCAGGAGCTCCAGGGATACTCACCATGCAAAAGGCAGGCCAAGTTGAGCGTAGCACATCCAAATCCCCTCTCCCTCTTCGTCATTCTGCTCGGAACTCCCCACAGCCCAATGCCCGATTTCTGCCTCAGTCTAGGGTTCGGCTTGGGGCTAGGGTTAGGGTTATGCCTAGGGTTAGGGTTCAGAAAACCACAAAGCCAGGAGCTCCAGGGATACTCACCATGCAAAAGGCAGGCCAAGTTGAGCGTAGCACATCCAAATCCTTGCTCCCTCTACGTCATTCTGCTCGGAACTCACCACAGCCCAATGCCCGATTACTGCCTCAGTCTAGGGTTAGGCTTAGGGCTAGGGTTAGGGTTATGCCTAGGGTTAGGGTTCACAAAACCACAAAGCCAGGAGCTCCAGGGATACTCACCATGCAAAAGGCAGGCCAAGTTGAGCGTAGCACATCCAAATCCCCTCTCCCTCTTCGTCATTCTGCTCGGAACTCACCACAGCCCAATGCCCGATTTCTGCCTCAGTCTAGGGTTAGGCTTAGGGCTAGGGTTAGGGTTATGCCTAGGGTTAGGGTTCACAAAACCACAAAGCCAGGAGCTCCAGGGACACTGATCATGCGAAAGGCAGGCCAAGTTAAGCACGGCACATCCAAAACCTTGCTCCCTCTTCTTCTTTCTGCAAGGGTTAGGGTTAGGGGCTCGGGTTAGGGTTAGGGGTTAGGGTTAGGGGTAGGGTTAGGGTTAGGGTTTTGACTAGGGTTAGGGTTCACAAAACCACAAAGCCAGGGGACCCAGGCACACTAAGCATGCAAAAGGCAGGCCAAGTTGAGCGTAGCACATCCAAATCCCCTCTCCCTCTTCGTCATTCTGCTCGGAACTCACCACAGCCCAATGCCCGATTTCTGCCTCAGTCTAGGGTTAGGCTTAAGGCTAGGGTTAGGGTTATGCCTAGGGTTAGGGTTATGCCTAGGGTTAGGGTTCAGAAAACCACAAAGCCAGGAGCTCCAGGGATACTCACCATGCAAAAGGCAGGCCAAGTTGAGCGTAGCACATCCAAATCCCCTCTCCCTCTTCGTCATTCTGCTCGGAACTCACCACAGCCCAATGCCCGATTACTGCCTCAGTCTAGGGTTAGGTTTAGGGCTAGGGTTAGGGTTATGCCTAGGGTTAGGGTTCACAAAACCACAAAGCCAGGAGCTCCAGGGATACTCACCATGCAAAAGGCAGGCCAAGTTGAGCGTAGCACATCCAAATCCTTGCTCCCTCTTCGTCATTCTGCTCGGAACTCACCACAGCCCAATGCCCGATTACTGCCTCAGTCTAGGGTTAGGCTTAGGGCTAGGGTTAGGGTTATGCCTAGGGTTAGGGTTCACAAAACCACAAAGCCAGGAGCTCCAGGGATACTCACCATGCAAAAGGCAGGCCAAGTTGAGCGTAGCACATCCAAATCCCCTCTCCCTCTTTGTCATTCTCCTCGGAACTCCCCACAGCCCAATGCCCGATTACTGGCTCAGTCTAGGGTTAGGCTTAGGGCTAGGGTTAGGGTTATGCCTAGGGTTAGGGTTCACAAAACCACAAAGCCAGGAGCTCCAGGGATACTCCCCATGCAAAAGGCAGGCCAAGTTGAGCGTAGCACATCCAAATCCCCTCTCCCTCTTTGTCATTCTGCTCGGAACTCACCACAGCCCAATGCCCGATTTCTGCCTCAGTCTACGGTTAGGCTTAGGGCTAGGATTAGGGTTATGCTTAGGGTTAGGGTTCACAAAACCACAAAGCCAGGAGCTCCAGGGATACTCACCATGCAAAAGGCAGGCCAAGTTGAGCGTAGCACATCCAAATCCCCTCTCCCTCTTCGTCATTCTGCTCGGAACTCCCCACAGCCCAATGCCCGATTTCTGCCTCAGTCTAGGGTTCGGCTTGGGGCTAGGGTTAGGGTTATGCCTAGGGTTAGGGTTCACAAAACCACAAAGCCAGGAGCTCCAGGGATACTCCCCATGCAAAAGGCAGGCCAAGTTGAGCGTAGCACATCCAAATCCCCTCTCCCTCTTCCTCATTCTGCTCGGAACTCACCACAGCCCCATGCCCGATTTCTGCCTCAGTCTAGGGTTAGGTTTAGGGCTAGGGTTAGGGTTATGCCTAGGGTTAGGGTTCACAAAACCACAAAGCCAGGAGCTCCAGGGATACTCCCCATGCAAAAGGCAGGCCAAGTTGAGCGTAGCACATCCAAATCCTTGCTCCCTCTTCGTCATTCTGCTCGGAACTCCCCACAGCCCAATGCCCGATTACTGGCTCAGTCTAGGGTTAGGCTTAGGGCTAGGGTTAGGGTTATGCCTAGGGTTAGGGTTCTCAAAACCACAAAGCCAGGAGCTCCAGGGACACTGATCATGCGAAAGGCAGGCCAAGTTAAGCACGGCACATCCAAAACCTTGCTCCCTCTTCTTCTTTCTGCAAGGGTTAGGGTTGGGGCTCGGGTTAGTGTTAGGGGTTAGGGTTAGGGGTAGGGTTAGGGTTAGGGTTTTGACTAGGGTTAGGATTGAGAAAACGACAAAGCCTGGGGACCCACGCACACTAAGCATGCAAAAGGCAGGCCAAGTTGAGCGTAGCACATCCAAATCCCCTCTCCCTCTTCGTCATTCTGCTCGGAATTCACCACAGCCCAATGCCCGATTTCTGCCTCAGTCTAGGGTTAGGGTTAGGGCTAGGGTTAGGGTTATGCCTAGGGTTAGGGTTCACAAAACCACAAAGCCAGGAGCTCCAGGGATACTCCCCATGCAAAAGGCAGGCCAAGTTGAGCGTAGCACATCCAAATCCTTGCTCCCTCTTTGTCATTCTGCTCGGAACTCACCACAGCCCCATGCCCGATTTCTGCCTCAGTCTAGGGTTAGGCTTAGGGCTAGGGTTAGGGTTATGCCTAGGGTTAGGGTTCAGAAAACCACAAAGCCAGGAGCTCTAGGGATACTCCCCATGCAAAAGGCAGGCCAAGTTGAGCGCAGCCAATCCAAATCCTTGCTCCCTCTTCGTCATTCTGCTCGGAACTCCCCACAGCCCAATGCCCGATTTCTGCCTCAGTCTAGGGTTAGGCTTAGGGCTAGGGTTAGGGTTATGCCTAGGGTTAGGGTTCACAAAACCACAAAGCCAGGAGCTCCAGGGACACTGATCATGCGAAAGGCAGGCCAAGTTAAGCACGGCACATCCAAAACCTTGCTCCCTCTTCTTCTTTCTGCAAGGGTTAGGGTTAGGGGCTCGGGTTAGGGTTAGGGGTTAGGGTTAGGGGTAGGGTTAGGGTTAGGGTTTTGACTAGGGTTAGGGTTCACAAAACCACAAAGCCAGGGGACCCAGGCACACTAAGCATGCAAAAGGCAGGCCAAGTTGAGCGTAGCACATCCAAATCCCCTCTCCCTCTTCGTCATTCTGCTCGGAACTCACCACAGCCCAATGCCCGATTTCTGCCTCAGTCTAGGGTTAGGCTTAAGGCTAGGGTTAGGGTTATGCCTAGGGTTAGGGTTATGCCTAGGGTTAGGGTTCAGAAAACCACAAAGCCAGGAGCTCCAGGGATACTCACCATGCAAAAGGCAGGCCAAGTTGAGCGTAGCACATCCAAATCCCCTCTCCCTCTTCGTCATTCTGCTCGGAACTCACCACAGCCCAATGCCCGATTACTGCCTCAGTCTAGGGTTAGGCTTAGGGCTAGGGTTAGGGTTATGCCTAGGGTTAGGGTTCACAAAACCACAAAGCCAGGAGCTCCAGGGATACTCACCATGCAAAAGGCAGGCCAAGTTGAGCGTAGCACATCCAAATCCCCTCTCCCTCTTCGTCATTCTGCTCGGAACTCACCACAGCCCAATGCCCGATTACTGCCTCAGTCTAGGGTTAGGCTTAGGGCTAGGGTTAGGGTTATGCCTAGGGTTAGGGTTCAGAAAACCACAAAGCCAGGAGCTCCAGGGATACTCACCATGCAAAAGGCAGGCCAAGTTGAGCGTAGCACATCCAAATCCCCTCTCCCTCTTCGTCATTCTGCTCGGAACTCCCCACAGCCCAATGCCCGATTTCTGCCTCAGTCTAGGGTTCGGCTTGGGGCTAGGGTTAGGGTTATGCCTAGGGTTAGGGTTCAGAAAACCACAAAGCCAGGAGCTCCAGGGATACTCACCATGCAAAAGGCAGGCCAAGTTGAGCGTAGCACATCCAAATCCTTGCTCCCTCTACGTCATTCTGCTCGGAACTCACCACAGCCCAATGCCCGATTACTGCCTCAGTCTAGGGTTAGGCTTAGGGCTAGGGTTAGGGTTATGCCTAGGGTTAGGGTTCACAAAACCACAAAGCCAGGAGCTCCAGGGATACTCACCATGCAAAAGGCAGGCCAAGTTGAGCGTAGCACATCCAAATCCCCTCTCCCTCTTCGTCATTCTGCTCGGAACTCACCACAGCCCAATGCCCGATTTCTGCCTCAGTCTAGGGTTAGGCTTAGGGCTAGGGTTAGGGTTATGCCTAGGGTTAGGGTTCACAAAACCACAAAGCCAGGAGCTCCAGGGATACTCCCCATGCAAAAGGCAGGCCAAGTTGAGCGTAGCACATCCAAATCCTTGCTCCCTCTTTGTCATTCTGCTCGGAACTCACCACAGCCCCATGCCCGATTTCTGCCTCAGTCTAGGGTTAGGCTTAGGGCTAGGGTTAGGGTTATGCCTAGGGTTAGGGTTCACAAAACCACAAAGCCAGGAGCTCCAGGGATACTCACCATGCAAAAGGCAGGCCAAGTTGAGCGTAGCACATCCAAATCCCCTCTCCCTCTTCGTCATTCTGCTCGGAACTCACCACAGCCCAATGTCCGATTTCTGCCTCAGTCTAGGGTTAGGCTTAGGGCTAGGGTTAGGGTTATGCCTAGGGTTAGGGTTCACAAAACCACAAAGCCAGGAGCTCCAGGGATACTCACCATGCAAAAGGCAGGCCAAGTTGAGCGTAGCACATCCAAATCATTGCTCCCTCTTTGTCATTCTGCTCGGAACTCACCACAGCCCCATGCCCGATTTCTGCCTCAGTCTAGGGTTAGGCTTAGGGCTAGGGTTAGGGTTATGCCTAGGGTTAGGGTTCACAAAACCACAAAGCCAGGAGCTCCAGGGATACTCCCCATGCAAAAGGCAGGCCAAGTTGAGCGCAGCCAATCCAAATCCTTGCTCCCTCTTCGTCATTCTGCTCGGAACTCCCCACAGCCCAATGTCCGATTTCTGCCTCAGTCTAGGGTTAGGCTTAGGGCTAGGGTTAGGGTTATGCCTAGGGTTAGGGTTCAGAAAACCACAAAGCCAGGAGCTCCAGGGATACTCCCCATGCAAAAGGCAGGCCAAGTTGAGCGTAGCACATCCAAATCCCCTCTCCCTCTTTGTCATTCTGCTCGGAACTCACCACAGCCCAATGCCCGATTTCTGCCTCAGTCTACGGTTAGGCTTAGGGCTAGGATTAGGGTTATGCTTAGGGTTAGGGTTCACAAAACCACAAAGCCAGGAGCTCCAGGGATACTCACCATGCAAAAGGCAGGCCAAGTTGAGCGTAGCACATCCAAATCCCCTCTCCCTCTTCGTCATTCTGCTCGGAACTCACCACAGCCCAATGCCCGATTTCTGCCTCAGTCTAGGGTTAGGCTTAGGGCTAGGGTTAGGGTTATGCCTAGGGTTAGGGTTCACAAAACCACAAAGCCAGGAGCTCCAGGGATACTCACCATGCAAAAGGCAGGCCAAGTTGAGCGTAGCACATCCAAATCCTTGCTCCCTCTTTGTCATTCTGCTCGGAACTCACCACAGCCCCATGCCCGATTTCTGCCTCAGTCTAGGGTTAGGCTTAGGGCTAGGGTTAGGGTTATGCCTAGGGTTAGGGTTCACAAAACCACAAAGCCAGGAGCTCCAGGGATACTCCCCATGCAAAAGGCAGGCCAAGTTGAGCGCAGCACATCCAAATCCTTGCTCCCTCTTCGTCATTCTGCTCGGAACTCCCCACAGCCCAATGCCCGATTTCTGCCTCAGTCTAGGGTTAGGCTTAGGGCTAGGGTTAGGGTTATGCCTAGGGTTAGGGTTCACAAAACCACAAAGCCAGGAGCTCCAGGGACACTGATCATGCGAAAGGCAGGCCAAGTTAAGCACGGCACATCCAAAACCTTGCTCCCTCTTCTTCTTTCTGCAAGGGTTAGGGTTAGGGGCTCGGGTTAGGGTTAGGGGTTAGGGTTAGGGGTAGGGTTAGGGTTAGGGTTTTGACTAGGGTTAGGGTTCACAAAACCACAAAGCCAGGGGACCCAGGCACACTAAGCATGCAAAAGGCAGGCCAAGTTGAGCGTAGCACATCCAAATCCCCTCTCCCTCTTCGTCATTCTGCTCGGAACTCACCACAGCCCAATGCCCGATTTCTGCCTCAGTCTAGGGTTAGGCTTAAGGCTAGGGTTAGGGTTATGCCTAGGGTTAGGGTTATGCCTAGGGTTAGGGTTCAGAAAACCACAAAGCCAGGAGCTCCAGGGATACTCACCATGCAAAAGGCAGGCCAAGTTGAGCGTAGCACATCCAAATCCCCTCTCCCTCTTCGTCATTCTGCTCGGAACTCACCACAGCCCAATGCCCGATTACTGCCTCAGTCTAGGGTTAGGCTTAGGGCTAGGGTTAGGGTTATGCCTAGGGTTAGGGTTCACAAAACCACAAAGCCAGGAGCTCCAGGGATACTCACCATGCAAAAGGCAGGCCAAGTTGAGCGTAGCACATCCAAATCCTTGCTCCCTCTTCGTCATTCTGCTCGGAACTCACCACAGCCCAATGCCCGATTACTGCCTCAGTCTAGGGTTAGGCTTAGGGCTAGGGTTAGGGTTATGCCTAGGGTTAGGGTTCACAAAACCACAAAGCCAGGAGCTCCAGGGATACTCACCATGCAAAAGGCAGGCCAAGTTGAGCGTAGCACATCCAAATCCCCTCTCCCTCTTTGTCATTCTCCTCGGAACTCCCCACAGCCCAATGCCCGATTACTGGCTCAGTCTAGGGTTAGGCTTAGGGCTAGGGTTAGGGTTATGCCTAGGGTTAGGGTTCACAAAACCACAAAGCCAGGAGCTCCAGGGATACTCCCCATGCAAAAGGCAGGCCAAGTTGAGCGTAGCACATCCAAATCCCCTCTCCCTCTTTGTCATTCTGCTCGGAACTCACCACAGCCCAATGCCCGATTTCTGCCTCAGTCTACGGTTAGGCTTAGGGCTAGGATTAGGGTTATGCTTAGGGTTAGGGTTCACAAAACCACAAAGCCAGGAGCTCCAGGGATACTCACCATGCAAAAGGCAGGCCAAGTTGAGCGTAGCACATCCAAATCCCCTCTCCCTCTTCGTCATTCTGCTCGGAACTCCCCACAGCCCAATGCCCGATTTCTGCCTCAGTCTAGGGTTCGGCTTGGGGCTAGGGTTAGGGTTATGCCTAGGGTTAGGGTTCACAAAACCACAAAGCCAGGAGCTCCAGGGATACTCCCCATGCAAAAGGCAGGCCAAGTTGAGCGTAGCACATCCAAATCCCCTCTCCCTCTTCCTCATTCTGCTCGGAACTCACCACAGCCCCATGCCCGATTTCTGCCTCAGTCTAGGGTTAGGTTTAGGGCTAGGGTTAGGGTTATGCCTAGGGTTAGGGTTCACAAAACCACAAAGCCAGGAGCTCCAGGGATACTCCCCATGCAAAAGGCAGGCCAAGTTGAGCGTAGCACATCCAAATCCTTGCTCCCTCTTCGTCATTCTGCTCGGAACTCCCCACAGCCCAATGCCCGATTACTGGCTCAGTCTAGGGTTAGGCTTAGGGCTAGGGTTAGGGTTATGCCTAGGGTTAGGGTTCACAAAACCACAAAGCCAGGAGCTCCAGGGACACTGATCATGCGAAAGGCAGGCCAAGTTAAGCACGGCACATCCAAAACCTTGCTCCCTCTTCTTCTTTCTGCAAGGGTTAGGGTTGGGGCTCGGGTTAGTGTTAGGGGTTAGGGTTAGGGGTAGGGTTAGGGTTAGGGTTTTGACTAGGGTTAGGATTGAGAAAACGACAAAGCCTGGGGACCCACGCACACTAAGCATGCAAAAGGCAGGCCAAGTTGAGCGTAGCACATCCAAATCCCCTCTCCCTCTTCCTCATTCTGCTCGGAATTCACCACAGCCCAATGCCCGATTTCTGCCTCAGTCTAGGGTTAGGGTTAGGGCTAGGGTTAGGGTTATGCCTAGGGTTAGGGTTCACAAAACCACAAAGCCAGGAGCTCCAGGGATACTCCCCATGCAAAAGGCAGGCCAAGTTGAGCGTAGCACATCCAAATCCTTGCTCCCTCTTTGTCATTCTGCTCGGAACTCACCACAGCCCCATGCCCGATTTCTGCCTCAGTCTAGGGTTAGGCTTAGGGCTAGGGTTAGGGTTATGCCTAGGGTTAGGGTTCAGAAAACCACAAAGCCAGGAGCTCTAGGGATACTCCCCATGCAAAAGGCAGGCCAAGTTGAGCGCAGCCAATCCAAATCCTTGCTCCCTCTTCGTCATTCTGCTCGGAACTCCCCACAGCCCAATGCCCGATTTCTGCCTCAGTCTAGGGTTAGGCTTAGGGCTAGGGTTAGGGTTATGCCTAGGGTTAGGGTTCACAAAACCACAAAGCCAGGAGCTCCAGGGACACTGATCATGCGAAAGGCAGGCCAAGTTAAGCACGGCACATCCAAAACCTTGCTCCCTCTTCTTCTTTCTGCAAGGGTTAGGGTTAGGGGCTCGGGTTAGGGTTAGGGGTTAGGGTTAGGGGTAGGGTTAGGGTTAGGGTTTTGACTAGGGTTAGGGTTCACAAAACCACAAAGCCAGGGGACCCAGGCACACTAAGCATGCAAAAGGCAGGCCAAGTTGAGCGTAGCACATCCAAATCCCCTCTCCCTCTTCGTCATTCTGCTCGGAACTCACCACAGCCCAATGCCCGATTTCTGCCTCAGTCTAGGGTTAGGCTTAAGGCTAGGGTTAGGGTTATGCCTAGGGTTAGGGTTATGCCTAGGGTTAGGGTTCACAAAACCACAAAGCCAGGAGCTCCAGGGATACTCACCATGCAAAAGGCAGGCCAAGTTGAGCGTAGCACATCCAAATCCCCTCTCCCTCTTCGTCATTCTGCTCGGAACTCACCACAGCCCAATGCCCGATTACTGCCTCAGTCTAGGGTTAGGCTTAGGGCTAGGGTTAGGGTTATGCCTAGGGTTAGGGTTCAGAAAACCACAAAGCCAGGAGCTCCAGGGATACTCACCATGCAAAAGGCAGGCCAAGTTGAGCGTAGCACATCCAAATCCCCTCTCCCTCTTCGTCATTCTGCTCGGAACTCACCACAGCCCAATGCCCGATTACTGCCTCAGTCTAGGGTTAGGCTTAGGGCTAGGGTTAGGGTTATGCCTAGGGTTAGGGTTCAGAAAACCACAAAGCCAGGAGCTCCAGGGATACTCACCATGCAAAAGGCAGGCCAAGTTGAGCGTAGCACATCCAAATCCCCTCTCCCTCTTCATCATTCTGCTCGGAACTCCCCACAGCCCAATGCCCGATTTCTGCCTCAGTCTAGGGTTCGGCTTGGGGCTAGGGTTAGGGTTATGCCTAGGGTTAGGGTTCAGAAAACCACAAAGCCAGGAGCTCCAGGGATACTCACCATGCAAAAGGCAGGCCAAGTTGAGCGTAGCACATCCAAATCCTTGCTCCCTCTACGTCATTCTGCTCGGAACTCACCACAGCCCAATGCCCGATTACTGCCTCAGTCTAGGGTTAGGCTTAGGGCTAGGGTTAGGGTTATGCCTAGGGTTAGGGTTCACAAAACCACAAAGCCAGGAGCTCCAGGGATACTCACCATGCAAAAGGCAGGCCAAGTTGAGCGTAGCACATCCAAATCCCCTCTCCCTCTTCGTCATTCTGCTCGGAACTCACCACAGCCCAATGCCCGATTTCTGCCTCAGTCTAGGGTTAGGCTTAGGGCTAGGGTTAGGGTTATGCCTAGGGTTAGGGTTCACAAAACCACAAAGCCAGGAGCTCCAGGGATACTCCCCATGCAAAAGGCAGGCCAAGTTGAGCGTAGCACATCCAAATCCTTGCTCCCTCTTTGTCATTCTGCTCGGAACTCACCACAGCCCCATGCCCGATTTCTGCCTCAGTCTAGGGTTAGGCTTAGGGCTAGGGTTAGGGTTATGCCTAGGGTTAGGGTTCAGAAAACCACAAAGCCAGGAGCTCTAGGGATACTCCCCATGCAAAAGGCAGGCCAAGTTGAGCGCAGCCAATCCAAATCCTTGCTCCCTCTTCGTCATTCTGCTCGGAACTCCCCAAGGCCCAATGCCCGATTTCTGCCTCAGTCTAGGGTTAGGCTTAGGGCTAGGGTTAGGGTTATGCCTAGGGTTAGGGTTCACAAAACCACAAAGCCAGGAGCTCCAGGGACACTGATCATGCGAAAGGCAGGCCAAGTTAAGCACGGCACATCCAAAACCTTGCTCCCTCTTCTTCTTTCTGCAAGGGTTAGGGTTGGGGCTCGGGTTAGTGTTAGGGGTTAGGGTTAGGGGTAGGGTTAGGGTTAGGGTTTTGACTAGGGTTAGGGTTCACAAAACCACAAAGCCAGGGGACCCAGGCACACTAAGCATGCAAAAGGCAGGCCAAGTTGAGCGTAGCACATCCAAATCCCCTCTCCCTCTTCGTCATTCTGCTCGGAACTCACCACAGCCCAATGCCCGATTTCTGCCTCAGTCTAGGGTTAGGCTTAAGGCTAGGGTTAGGGTTATGCCTAGGGTTAGGGTTATGCCTAGGGTTAGGGTTCACAAAACCACAAAGCCAGGAGCTCCAGGGATACTCACCATGCAAAAGGCAGGCCAAGTTGAGCGTAGCACATCCAAATCCCCTCTCCCTCTTCGTCATTCTGCTCGGAACTCACCACAGCCCAATGCCCGATTACTGCCTCAGTCTAGGGTTAGGCTTAGGGCTAGGGTTAGGGTTATGCCTAGGGTTAGGGTTCAGAAAACCACAAAGCCAGGAGCTCCAGGGATACTCACCATGCAAAAGGCAGGCCAAGTTGAGCGTAGCACATCCAAATCCCCTCTCCCTCTTCGTCATTCTGCTCGGAACTCACCACAGCCCAATGCCCGATTACTGCCTCAGTCTAGGGTTAGGCTTAGGGCTAGGGTTAGGGTTATGCCTAGGGTTAGGGTTCAGAAAACCACAAAGCCAGGAGCTCCAGGGATACTCACCATGCAAAAGGCAGGCCAAGTTGAGCGTAGCACATCCAAATCCCCTCTCCCTCTTTGTCATTCTCCTCGGAACTCCCCACAGCCCAATGCCCGATTACTGGCTCAGTCTAGGGTTCGGCTTGGGGCTAGGGTTAGGGTTATGCCTAGGGTTAGGGTTCAGAAAACCACAAAGCCAGGAGCTCCAGGGATACTCCCCATGCAAAAGGCAGGCCAAGTTGAGCGTAGCACATCCAAATCCCCTCTCCCTCTTTGTCATTCTGCTCGGAACTCACCACAGCCCAATGCCCGATTTCTGCCTCAGTCTAGGGTTAGGCTTAGGGCTAGGATTAGGGTTATGCTTAGGGTTAGGGTTCAGAAAACCACAAAGCCAGGAGCTCCAGGGATACTCACCATGCAAAAGGCAGGCCAAGTTGAGCGTAGCACATCCAAATCCCCTCTCCCTCTTCGTCATTCTGCTCGGAACTCCCCACAGCCCAATGCCCGATTTCTGCCTCAGTCTAGGGTTCGGCTTGGGGCTAGGGTTAGGGTTATGCCTAGGGTTAGGGTTCAGAAAACCACAAAGCCAGGAGCTCCAGGGATACTCCCCATGCAAAAGGCAGGCCAAGTTGAGCGTAGCACATCCAAATCCTTGCTCCCTCTACGTCATTCTGCTCGGAACTCACCACAGCCCCATGCCCGATTTCTGCCTCAGTCTAGGGTTCGGCTTGGGGCTAGGGTTAGGGTTATGCCTAGGGTTAGGGTTCAGAAAACCACAAAGCCAGGAGCTCCAGGGATACTCCCCATGCAAAAGGCAGGCCAAGTTGAGCGTAGCACATCCAAATCCTTGCTCCCTCTACGTCATTCTGCTCGGAACTCACCACAGCCCAATGCCCGATTTCTGCCTCAGTCTAGGGTTAGGCTTAGGGCTAGGGTTAGGGTTATGCCTAGGGTTAGGGTTCACAAAACCACAAAGCCAGGAGCTCCAGGGATACTCACCATGCAAAAGGCAGGCCAAGTTGAGCGTAGCACATCCAAATCCCCTCTCCCTCTTCGTCATTCTGCTCGGAACTCACCACAGCCCAATGCCCGATTACTGCCTCAGTCTAGGGTTAGGCTTAGGGCTAGGGTTAGGGTTATGCCTAGGGTTAGGGTTCACAAAACCACAAAGCCAGGAGCTCCAGGGATACTCACCATGCAAAAGGCAGGCCAAGTTGAGCGTAGCACATCCAAATCCCCTCTCCCTCTTTGTCATTCTCCTCGGAACTCCCCACAGCCCAATGCCCGATTACTGGCTCAGTCTAGGGTTAGGCTTAGGGCTAGGGTTAGGGTTATGCCTAGGGTTAGGGTTCAGAAAACCACAAAGCCAGGAGCTCCAGGGATACTCACCATGCAAAAGGCAGGCCAAGTTGAGCGTAGCACATCCAAATCCCCTCTCCCTCTTTGTCATTCTGCTCGGAACTCACCACAGCCCAATGCCCGATTTCTGCCTCAGTCTAGGGTTAGGCTTAGCGCTAGGATTAGGGTTATGCTTAGGGTTAGGGTTCAGAAAACCACAAAGCCAGGAGCTCCAGGGATACTCACCATGCAAAAGGCAGGCCAAGTTGAGCGTAGCACATCCAAATCCCCTCTCCCTCTTCGTCATTCTGCTCGGAACTCCCCACAGCCCAAAGCCCGATTTCTGCCTCAGTCTAGGGTTCGGCTTGGGGCTAGGGTTAGGGTTATGCCTAGGGTTAGGGTTCAGAAAACCACAAAGCCAGGAGCTCCAGGGATACTCCCCATGCAAAAGGCAGGCCAAGTTGAGCGTAGCACATCCAAATCCCCTCTCCCTCTTCCTCCTTCTGCTCGGAACTCACCACAGCCCCATGCCCGATTTCTGCCTCAGTCTAGGGTTAGGTTTAGGGCTAGGGTTAGGGTTATGCCTAGGGTTAGGGTTCAGAAAACCACAAAGCCAGGAGCTCCAGGGATACTCCCCATGCAAAAGGCAGGCCAAGTTGAGCGTAGCACATCCAAATCCTTGCTCCCTCTTCGTCATTCTGCTCGGAACTCCCCACAGCCCAATGCCCGATTACTGGCTCAGTCTAGGGTTAGGCTTAGGGCTAGGGTTAGGGTTATGCCTAGGGTTAGGGTTCTCAAAACCACAAAGCCAGGAGCTCCAGGGACACTGATCATGCGAAAGGCAGGCCAAGTTAAGCACGGCACATCCAAAACCTTGCTCCCTCTTCTTCTTTCTGCAAGGGTTAGGGTTGGGGCTCGGGTTAGTGTTAGGGGTTAGGGTTAGGGGTAGGGTTAGGGTTAGGGTTTTGACTAGGGTTAGGATTGAGAAAACGACAAAGCCAGGGGACCCAGGCACACTAAGCATGCAAAAGGCAGGCCAAGTTGAGCGTAGCACATCCAAATCCCCTCTCCCTCTTCGTCATTCTGCTCGGAATTCACCACAGCCCAATGCCCGATTTCTGCCTCAGTCTAGGGTTAGGCTTAGGGCTAGGGTTAGGGTTATGCCTAGGGTTAGGGTTCACAAAACCACAAAGCCAGGAGCTCCAGGGATACTCCCCATGCAAAAGGCAGGCCAAGTTGAGCGTAGCACATCCAAATCCTTGCTCCCTCTTTGTCATTCTGCTCGGAACTCACCACAGCCCCATGCCCGATTTCTGCCTCAGTCTAGGGTTAGGCTTAGGGCTAGGGTTAGGGTTATGCCTAGGGTTAGGGTTCAGAAAACCACAAAGCCAGGAGCTCTAGGGATACTCCCCATGCAAAAGGCAGGCCAAGTTGAGCGCAGCCAATCCAAATCCTTGCTCCCTCTTCGTCATTCTGCTCGGAACTCCCCACAGCCCAATGCCCGATTTCTGCCTCAGTCTAGGGTTAGGCTTAGGGCTAGGGTTAGGGTTATGCTTAGGGTTAGGGTTCACAAAACCACAAAGCCAGGAGCTCCAGGGACACTGATCATGCGAAAGGCAGGCCAAGTTAAGCACGGCACATCCAAAACCTTGCTCCCTCTTCTTCTTTCTGCAAGGGTTAGGGTTAGGGGCTCGGGTTAGGGTTAGGGGTTAGGGTTAGGGGTAGGGTTAGGGTTAGGGTTTTGACTAGGGTTAGGGTTCACAAAACCACAAAGCCAGGGGACCCAGGCACACTAAGCATGCAAAAGGCAGGCCAAGTTGAGCGTAGCACATCCAAATCCCCTCTCCCTCTTCGTCATTCTGCTCGGAACTCACCACAGCCCAATGCCCGATTTCTGCCTCAGTCTAGGGTTAGGCTTAAGGCTAGGGTTAGGGTTATGCCTAGGGTTAGGGTTATGCCTAGGGTTAGGGTTCACAAAACCACAAAGCCAGGAGCTCCAGGGATACTCACCATGCAAAAGGCAGGCCAAGTTGAGCGTAGCACATCCAAATCCCCTCTCCCTCTTCGTCATTCTGCTCGGAACTCACCACAGCCCAATGCCCGATTACTGCCTCAGTCTAGGGTTAGGCTTAGGGCTAGGGTTAGGGTTATGCCTAGGGTTAGGGTTCACAAAACCACAAAGCCAGGAGCTCCAGGGATACTCACCATGCAAAAGGCAGGCCAAGTTGAGCGTAGCACATCCAAATCCCCTCTCCCTCTTCGTCATTCTGCTCGGAACTCACCACAGCCCAATGCCCGATTACTGCCTCAGTCTAGGGTTAGGCTTAGGGCTAGGGTTAGGGTTATGCCTAGGGTTAGGGTTCAGAAAACCACAAAGCCAGGAGCTCCAGGGATACTCACCATGCAAAAGGCAGGCCAAGTTGAGCGTAGCACATCCAAATCCCCTCTCCCTCTTCGTCATTCTGCTCGGAACTCACCACAGCCCAATGCCCGATTTCTGCCTCAGTCTAGGGTTCGGCTTGGGGCTAGGGTTAGGGTTATGCCTAGGGTTAGGGTTCAGAAAACCACAAAGCCAGGAGCTCCAGGGATACTCACCATGCAAAAGGCAGGCCAAGTTGAGCGTAGCACATCCAAATCCTTGCTCCCTCTACGTCATTCTGCTCGGAACTCACCACAGCCCAATGCCCGATTACTGCCTCAGTCTAGGGTTAGGCTTAGGGCTAGGGTTAGGGTTATGCCTAGGGTTAGGGTTCACAAAACCACAAAGCCAGGAGCTCCAGGGATACTCACCATGCAAAAGGCAGGCCAAGTTGAGCGTAGCACATCCAAATCCCCTCTCCCTCTTCGTCATTCTGCTCGGAACTCACCACAGCCCAATGCCCGATTTCTGCCTCAGTCTAGGGTTAGGCTTAGGGCTAGGGTTAGGGTTATGCCTAGGGTTAGGGTTCACAAAACCACAAAGCCAGGAGCTCCAGGGATACTCCCCATGCAAAAGGCAGGCCAAGTTGAGCGTAGCACATCCAAATCCTTGCTCCCTCTTCGTCATTCTGCTCGGAACTCCCCACAGCCCAATGCCCGATTACTGGCTCAGTCTAGGGTTAGGCTTAGGGCTAGGGTTAGGGTTATGCCTAGGGTTAGGGTTCTCAAAACCACAAAGCCAGGAGCTCCAGGGACACTGATCATGCGAAAGGCAGGCCAAGTTAAGCACGGCACATCCAAAACCTTGCTCCCTCTTCTTCTTTCTGCAAGGGTTAGGGTTGGGGCTCGGGTTAGTGTTAGGGGTTAGGGTTAGGGGTAGGGTTAGGGTTAGGGTTTTGACTAGGGTTAGGATTGAGAAAACGACAAAGCCAGGGGACCCAGGCACACTAAGCATGCAAAAGGCAGGCCAAGTTGAGCGTAGCACATCCAAATCCCCTCTCCCTCTTCGTCATTCTGCTCGGAATTCACCACAGCCCAATGCCCGATTTCTGCCTCAGTCTAGGGTTAGGCTTAGGGCTAGGGTTAGGGTTATGCCTAGGGTTAGGGTTCACAAAACCACAAAGCCAGGAGCTCCAGGGATACTCCCCATGCAAAAGGCAGGCCAAGTTGAGCGTAGCACATCCAAATCCTTGCTCCCTCTTTGTCATTCTGCTCGGAACTCACCACAGCCCCATGCCCGATTTCTGCCTCAGTCTAGGGTTAGGCTTAGGGCTAGGGTTAGGGTTATGCCTAGGGTTAGGGTTCAGAAAACCACAAAGCCAGGAGCTCTAGGGATACTCCCCATGCAAAAGGCAGGCCAAGTTGAGCGCAGCCAATCCAAATCCTTGCTCCCTCTTCGTCATTCTGCTCGGAACTCCCCACAGCCCAATGCCCGATTTCTGCCTCAGTCTAGGGTTAGGCTTAGGGCTAGGGTTAGGGTTATGCTTAGGGTTAGGGTTCACAAAACCACAAAGCCAGGAGCTCCAGGGACACTGATCATGCGAAAGGCAGGCCAAGTTAAGCACGGCACATCCAAAACCTTGCTCCCTCTTCTTCTTTCTGCAAGGGTTAGGGTTAGGGGCTCGGGTTAGGGTTAGGGGTTAGGGTTAGGGGTAGGGTTAGGGTTAGGGTTTTGACTAGGGTTAGGGTTCACAAAACCACAAAGCCAGGGGACCCAGGCACACTAAGCATGCAAAAGGCAGGCCAAGTTGAGCGTAGCACATCCAAATCCCCTCTCCCTCTTCGTCATTCTGCTCGGAACTCACCACAGCCCAATGCCCGATTTCTGCCTCAGTCTAGGGTTAGGCTTAAGGCTAGGGTTAGGGTTATGCCTAGGGTTAGGGTTATGCCTAGGGTTAGGGTTCACAAAACCACAAAGCCAGGAGCTCCAGGGATACTCACCATGCAAAAGGCAGGCCAAGTTGAGCGTAGCACATCCAAATCCCCTCTCCCTCTTCGTCATTCTGCTCGGAACTCACCACAGCCCAATGCCCGATTACTGCCTCAGTCTAGGGTTAGGCTTAGGGCTAGGGTTAGGGTTATGCCTAGGGTTAGGGTTCACAAAACCACAAAGCCAGGAGCTCCAGGGATACTCACCATGCAAAAGGCAGGCCAAGTTGAGCGTAGCACATCCAAATCCCCTCTCCCTCTTCGTCATTCTGCTCGGAACTCACCACAGCCCAATGCCCGATTACTGCCTCAGTCTAGGGTTAGGCTTAGGGCTAGGGTTAGGGTTATGCCTAGGGTTAGGGTTCAGAAAACCACAAAGCCAGGAGCTCCAGGGATACTCACCATGCAAAAGGCAGGCCAAGTTGAGCGTAGCACATCCAAATCCCCTCTCCCTCTTCGTCATTCTGCTCGGAACTCACCACAGCCCAATGCCCGATTTCTGCCTCAGTCTAGGGTTCGGCTTGGGGCTAGGGTTAGGGTTATGCCTAGGGTTAGGGTTCAGAAAACCACAAAGCCAGGAGCTCCAGGGATACTCACCATGCAAAAGGCAGGCCAAGTTGAGCGTAGCACATCCAAATCCTTGCTCCCTCTACGTCATTCTGCTCGGAACTCACCACAGCCCAATGCCCGATTACTGCCTCAGTCTAGGGTTAGGCTTAGGGCTAGGGTTAGGGTTATGCCTAGGGTTAGGGTTCACAAAACCACAAAGCCAGGAGCTCCAGGGATACTCACCATGCAAAAGGCAGGCCAAGTTGAGCGTAGCACATCCAAATCCCCTCTCCCTCTTCGTCATTCTGCTCGGAACTCACCACAGCCCAATGCCCGATTTCTGCCTCAGTCTAGGGTTAGGCTTAGGGCTAGGGTTAGGGTTATGCCTAGGGTTAGGGTTCACAAAACCACAAAGCCAGGAGCTCCAGGGATACTCCCCATGCAAAAGGCAGGCCAAGTTGAGCGTAGCACATCCAAATCCTTGCTCCCTCTTCGTCATTCTGCTCGGAACTCCCCACAGCCCAATGCCCGATTTCTGCCTCAGTCTAGGGTTAGGCTTAGGGCTAGGGTTAGGGTTATGCCTAGGGTTAGGGTTCACAAAACCACAAAGCCAGGAGCTCCAGGGACACTGATCATGCGAAAGGCAGGCCAAGTTAAGCACGGCACATCCAAAACCTTGCTCCCTCTTCTTCTTTCTGCAAGGGTTAGGGTTAGGGGCTCGGGTTAGGGTTAGGGGTTAGGGTTAGGGGTAGGGTTAGGGTTAGGGTTTTGACTAGGGTTAGGGTTCACAAAACCACAAAGCCAGGGGACCCAGGCACACTAAGCATGCAAAAGGCAGGCCAAGTTGAGCGTAGCACATCCAAATCCCCTCTCCCTCTTCGTCATTCTGCTCGGAACTCACCACAGCCCAATGCCCGATTTCTGCCTCAGTCTAGGGTTAGGCTTAAGGCTAGGGTTAGGGTTATGCCTAGGGTTAGGGTTATGCCTAGGGTTAGGGTTCACAAAACCACAAAGCCAGGAGCTCCAGGGATACTCACCATGCAAAAGGCAGGCCAAGTTGAGCGTAGCACATCCAAATCCCCTCTCCCTCTTCGTCATTCTGCTCGGAACTCACCACAGCCCAATGCCCGATTACTGCCTCAGTCTAGGGTTAGGCTTAGGGCTAGGGTTAGGGTTATGCCTAGGGTTAGGGTTCACAAAACCACAAAGCCAGGAGCTCCAGGGATACTCACCATGCAAAAGGCAGGCCAAGTTGAGCGTAGCACATCCAAATCCCCTCTCCCTCTTCGTCATTCTGCTCGGAACTCACCACAGCCCAATGCCCGATTACTGCCTCAGTCTAGGGTTAGGCTTAGGGCTAGGGTTAGGGTTATGCCTAGGGTTAGGGTTCAGAAAACCACAAAGCCAGGAGCTCCAGGGATACTCACCATGCAAAAGGCAGGCCAAGTTGAGCGTAGCACATCCAAATCCCCTCTCCCTCTTCATCATTCTGCTCGGAACTCCCCACAGCCCAATGCCCGATTTCTGCCTCAGTCTAGGGTTCGGCTTGGGGCTAGGGTTAGGGTTATGCCTAGGGTTAGGGTTCAGAAAACCACAAAGCCAGGAGCTCCAGGGATACTCACCATGCAAAAGGCAGGCCAAGTTGAGCGTAGCACATCCAAATCCTTGCTCCCTCTACGTCATTCTGCTCGGAACTCACCACAGCCCAATGCCCGATTACTGCCTCAGTCTAGGGTTAGGCTTAGGGCTAGGGTTAGGGTTATGCCTAGGGTTAGGGTTCACAAAACCACAAAGCCAGGAGCTCCAGGGATACTCACCATGCAAAAGGCAGGCCAAGTTGAGCGTAGCACATCCAAATCCCCTCTCCCTCTTCGTCATTCTGCTCGGAACTCACCACAGCCCAATGCCCGATTTCTGCCTCAGTCTAGGGTTAGGCTTAGGGCTAGGGTTAGGGTTATGCCTAGGGTTAGGGTTCACAAAACCACAAAGCCAGGAGCTCCAGGGATACTCCCCATGCAAAAGGCAGGCCAAGTTGAGCGTAGCACATCCAAATCCTTGCTCCCTCTTTGTCATTCTGCTCGGAACTCACCACAGCCCCATGCCCGATTTCTGCCTCAGTCTAGGGTTAGGCTTAGGGCTAGGGTTAGGGTTATGCCTAGGGTTAGGGTTCAGAAAACCACAAAGCCAGGAGCTCTAGGGATACTCCCCATGCAAAAGGCAGGCCAAGTTGAGCGCAGCCAATCCAAATCCTTGCTCCCTCTTCGTCATTCTGCTCGGAACTCCCCAAGGCCCAATGCCCGATTTCTGCCTCAGTCTAGGGTTAGGCTTAGGGCTAGGGTTAGGGTTATGCCTAGGGTTAGGGTTCACAAAACCACAAAGCCAGGAGCTCCAGGGACACTGATCATGCGAAAGGCAGGCCAAGTTAAGCACGGCACATCCAAAACCTTGCTCCCTCTTCTTCTTTCTGCAAGGGTTAGGGTTGGGGCTCGGGTTAGTGTTAGGGGTTAGGGTTAGGGGTAGGGTTAGGGTTAGGGTTTTGACTAGGGTTAGGGTTCACAAAACCACAAAGCCAGGGGACCCAGGCACACTAAGCATGCAAAAGGCAGGCCAAGTTGAGCGTAGCACATCCAAATCCCCTCTCCCTCTTCGTCATTCTGCTCGGAACTCACCACAGCCCAATGCCCGATTTCTGCCTCAGTCTAGGGTTAGGCTTAAGGCTAGGGTTAGGGTTATGCCTAGGGTTAGGGTTATGCCTAGGGTTAGGGTTCAGAAAACCACAAAGCCAGGAGCTCCAGGGATACTCACCATGCAAAAGGCAGGCCAAGTTGAGCGTAGCACATCCAAATCCCCTCTCCCTCTTCGTCATTCTGCTCGGAACTCCCCACAGCCCAATGCCCGATTTCTGCCTCAGTCTAGGGTTCGGCTTGGGGCTAGGGTTAGGGTTATGCCTAGGGTTAGGGTTCAGAAAACCACAAAGCCAGGAGCTCCAGGGATACTCCCCATGCAAAAGGCAGGCCAAGTTGAGCGTAGCACATCCAAATCCTTGCTCCCTCTACGTCATTCTGCTCGGAACTCACCACAGCCCAATGCCCGATTACTGCCTCAGTCTAGGGTTAGGCTTAGGGCTAGGGTTAGGGTTATGCCTAGGGTTAGGGTTCACAAAACCACAAAGCCAGGAGCTCCAGGGATACTCACCATGCAAAAGGCAGGCCAAGTTGAGCGTAGCACATCCAAATCCCCTCTCCCTCTTCGTCATTCTGCTCGGAACTCACCACAGCCCAATGCCCGATTACTGCCTCAGTCTAGGGTTAGGCTTAGGGCTAGGGTTAGGGTTATGCCTAGGGTTAGGGTTCAGAAAACCACAAAGCCAGGAGCTCCAGGGATACTCACCATGCAAAAGGCAGGCCAAGTTGAGCGTAGCACATCCAAATCCCCTCTCCCTCTTTGTCATTCTGCTCGGAACTCACCACAGCCCAATGCCCGATTTCTGCCTCAGTCTAGGGTTAGGCTTAGGGCTAGGATTAGGGTTATGCTTAGGGTTAGGGTTCAGAAAACCACAAAGCCAGGAGCTCCAGGGATACTCACCATGCAAAAGGCAGGCCAAGTTGAGCGTAGCACATCCAAATCCCCTCTCCCTCTTCGTCATTCTGCTCGGAACTCCCCACAGCCCAATGCCCGATTTCTGCCTCAGTCTAGGGTTCGGCTTGGGGCTAGGGTTAGGGTTATGCCTAGGGTTAGGGTTCAGAAAACCACAAAGCCAGGAGCTCCAGGGATACTCCCCATGCAAAAGGCAGGCCAAGTTGAGCGTAGCACATCCAAATCCTTGCTCCCTCTACGTCATTCTGCTCGGAACTCACCACAGCCCCATGCCCGATTTCTGCCTCAGTCTAGGGTTCGGCTTGGGGCTAGGGTTAGGGTTATGCCTAGGGTTAGGGTTCAGAAAACCACAAAGCCAGGAGCTCCAGGGATACTCCCCATGCAAAAGGCAGGCCAAGTTGAGCGTAGCACATCCAAATCCTTGCTCCCTCTACGTCATTCTGCTCGGAACTCACCACAGCCCAATGCCCGATTTCTGCCTCAGTCTAGGGTTAGGCTTAGGGCTAGGGTTAGGGTTATGCCTAGGGTTAGGGTTCACAAAACTACAAAGCCAGGAGCTCCAGGGATACTCACCATGCAAAAGGCAGGCCAAGTTGAGCGTAGCACATCCAAATCCCCTCTCCCTCTTCGTCATTCTGCTCGGAACTCACCACAGCCCAATGCCCGATTACTGCCTCAGTCTAGGGTTAGGCTTAGGGCTAGGGTTAGGGTTATGCCTAGGGTTAGGGTTCAGAAAACCACAAAGCCAGGAGCTCCAGGGATACTCACCATGCAAAAGGCAGGCCAAGTTGAGCGTAGCACATCCAAATCCCCTCTCCCTCTTTGTCATTCTCCTCGGAACTCCCCACAGCCCAATGCCCGATTACTGGCTCAGTCTAGGGTTAGGCTTAGGGCTAGGGTTAGGGTTATGCCTAGGGTTAGGGTTCAGAAAACCACAAAGCCAGGAGCTCCAGGGATACTCACCATGCAAAAGGCAGGCCAAGTTGAGCGTAGCACATCCAAATCCCCTCTCCCTCTTTGTCATTCTGCTCGGAACTCACCACAGCCCAATGCCCGATTTCTGCCTCAGTCTAGGGTTAGTCTTAGGGCTAGGATTAGGGTTATGCTTAGGGTTAGGGTTCAGAAAACCACAAAGCCAGGAGCTCCAGGGATACTCACCATGCAAAAGGCAGGCCAAGTTGAGCGTAGCACATCCAAATCCCCTCTCCCTCTTCGTCATTCTGCTCGGAACTCCCCACAGCCCAAAGCCCGATTTCTGCCTCAGTCTAGGGTTCGGCTTGGGGCTAGGGTTAGGGTTATGCCTAGGGTTAGGGTTCAGAAAACCACAAAGCCAGGAGCTCCAGGGATACTCCCCATGCAAAAGGCAGGCCAAGTTGAGCGTAGCACATCCAAATCCCCTCTCCCTCTTCCTCCTTCTGCTCGGAACTCACCACAGCCCCATGCCCGATTTCTGCCTCAGTCTAGGGTTAGGTTTAGGGCTAGGGTTAGGGTTATGCCTAGGGTTAGGGTTCAGAAAACCACAAAGCCAGGAGCTCCAGGGATACTCCCCATGCAAAAGGCAGGCCAAGTTGAGCGTAGCACATCCAAATCCTTGCTCCCTCTTCGTCATTCTGCTCGGAACTCCCCACAGCCCAATGCCCGATTACTGGCTCAGTCTAGGGTTAGGCTTAGGGCTAGGGTTAGGGTTATGCCTAGGGTTAGGGTTCTCAAAACCACAAAGCCAGGAGCTCCAGGGACACTGATCATGCGAAAGGCAGGCCAAGTTAAGCACGGCACATCCAAAACCTTGCTCCCTCTTCTTCTTTCTGCAAGGGTTAGGGTTGGGGCTCGGGTTAGTGTTAGGGGTTAGGGTTAGGGGTAGGGTTAGGGTTAGGGTTTTGACTAGGGTTAGGATTGAGAAAACGACAAAGCCAGGGGACCCAGGCACACTAAGCATGCAAAAGGCAGGCCAAGTTGAGCGTAGCACATCCAAATCCCCTCTCCCTCTTCGTCATTCTGCTCGGAATTCACCACAGCCCAATGCCCGATTTCTGCCTCAGTCTAGGGTTAGGCTTAGGGCTAGGGTTAGGGTTATGCCTAGGGTTAGGGTTCACAAAACCACAAAGCCAGGAGCTCCAGGGATACTCCCCATGCAAAAGGCAGGCCAAGTTGAGCGTAGCACATCCAAATCCTTGCTCCCTCTTTGTCATTCTGCTCGGAACTCACCACAGCCCCATGCCCGATTTCTGCCTCAGTCTAGGGTTAGGCTTAGGGCTAGGGTTAGGGTTATGCCTAGGGTTAGGGTTCAGAAAACCACAAAGCCAGGAGCTCTAGGGATACTCCCCATGCAAAAGGCAGGCCAAGTTGAGCGCAGCCAATCCAAATCCTTGCTCCCTCTTCGTCATTCTGCTCGGAACTCCCCACAGCCCAATGCCCGATTTCTGCCTCAGTCTAGGGTTAGGCTTAGGGCTAGGGTTAGGGTTATGCTTAGGGTTAGGGTTCACAAAACCACAAAGCCAGGAGCTCCAGGGACACTGATCATGCGAAAGGCAGGCCAAGTTAAGCACGGCACATCCAAAACCTTGCTCCCTCTTCTTCTTTCTGCAAGGGTTAGGGTTAGGGGCTCGGGTTAGGGTTAGGGGTTAGGGTTAGGGGTAGGGTTAGGGTTAGGGTTTTGACTAGGGTTAGGGTTCACAAAACCACAAAGCCAGGAGCTCCAGGGATACTCACCATGCAAAAGGCAGGCCAAGTTGAGCGTAGCACATCCAAATCCCCTCTCCCTCTTCGTCATTCTGCTCGGAACTCACCACAGCCCAATGCCCGATTTCTGCCTCAGTCTAGGGTTAGGCTTAAGGCTAGGGTTAGGGTTATGCCTAGGGTTAGGGTTATGCCTAGGGTTAGGGTTCACAAAACCACAAAGCCAGGAGCTCCAGGGATACTCACCATGCAAAAGGCAGGCCAAGTTGAGCGTAGCACATCCAAATCCCCTCTCCCTCTTCGTCATTCTGCTCGGAACTCACCACAGCCCAATGCCCGATTACTGCCTCAGTCTAGGGTTAGGCTTAGGGCTAGGGTTAGGGTTATGCCTAGGGTTAGGGTTCACAAAACCACAAAGCCAGGAGCTCCAGGGATACTCACCATGCAAAAGGCAGGCCAAGTTGAGCGTAGCACATCCAAATCCCCTCTCCCTCTTCGTCATTCTGCTCGGAACTCACCACAGCCCAATGCCCGATTACTGCCTCAGTCTAGGGTTAGGCTTAGGGCTAGGGTTAGGGTTATGCCTAGGGTTAGGGTTCAGAAAACCACAAAGCCAGGAGCTCCAGGGATACTCACCATGCAAAAGGCAGGCCAAGTTGAGCGTAGCACATCCAAATCCCCTCTCCCTCTTCGTCATTCTGCTCGGAACTCCCCACAGCCCAATGCCCGATTTCTGCCTCAGTCTAGGGTTCGGCTTGGGGCTAGGGTTAGGGTTATGCCTAGGGTTAGGGTTCAGAAAACCACAAAGCCAGGAGCTCCAGGGATACTCACCATGCAAAAGGCAGGCCAAGTTGAGCGTAGCACATCCAAATCCTTGCTCCCTCTACGTCATTCTGCTCGGAACTCACCACAGCCCAATGCCCGATTACTGCCTCAGTCTAGGGTTAGGCTTAGGGCTAGGGTTAGGGTTATGCCTAGGGTTAGGGTTCACAAAACCACAAAGCCAGGAGCTCCAGGGATACTCACCATGCAAAAGGCAGGCCAAGTTGAGCGTAGCACATCCAAATCCCCTCTCCCTCTTCGTCATTCTGCTCGGAACTCACCACAGCCCAATGCCCGATTTCTGCCTCAGTCTAGGGTTAGGCTTAGGGCTAGGGTTAGGGTTATGCCTAGGGTTAGGGTTCACAAAACCACAAAGCCAGGAGCTCCAGGGATACTCCCCATGCAAAAGGCAGGCCAAGTTGAGCGTAGCACATCCAAATCCTTGCTCCCTCTTTGTCATTCTGCTCGGAACTCACCACAGCCCCATGCCCGATTTCTGCCTCAGTCTAGGGTTAGGCTTAGGGCTAGGGTTAGGGTTATGCCTAGGGTTAGGGTTCAGAAAACCACAAAGCCAGGAGCTCTAGGGATACTCCCCATGCAAAAGGCAGGCCAAGTTGAGCGCAGCCAATCCAAATCCTTGCTCCCTCTTCGTCATTCTGCTCGGAACTCCCCACAGCCCAATGCCCGATTACTGCCTCAGTCTAGGGTTAGGCTTAGGGCTAGGGTTAGGGTTATGCCTAGGGTTAGGGTTCACAAAACCACAAAGCCAGGAGCTCCAGGGACACTGATCATGCGAAAGGCAGGCCAAGTTAAGCACGGCACATCCAAAACCTTGCTCCCTCTTCTTCTTTCTGCAAGGGTTAGGGTTAGGGGCTCGGGTTAGGGTTAGGGGTTAGGGTTAGGGGTAGGGTTAGGGTTAGGGTTTTGACTAGGGTTAGGGTTCACAAAACCACAAAGCCAGGGGACCCAGGCACACTAAGCATGCAAAAGGCAGGCCAAGTTGAGCGTAGCACATCCAAATCCCCTCTCCCTCTTCGTCATTCTGCTCGGAACTCACCACAGCCCAATGCCCGATTTCTGCCTCAGTCTAGGGTTAGGCTTAAGGCTAGGGTTAGGGTTATGCCTAGGGTTAGGGTTATGCCTAGGGTTAGGGTTCAGAAAACCACAAAGCCAGGAGCTCCAGGGATACTCACCATGCAAAAGGCAGGCCAAGTTGAGCGTAGCACATCCAAATCCCCTCTCCCTCTTCGTCATTCTGCTCGGAACTCACCACAGCCCAATGCCCGATTACTGCCTCAGTCTAGGGTTAGGCTTAGGGCTAGGGTTAGGGTTATGCCTAGGGTTAGGGTTCACAAAACCACAAAGCCAGGAGCTCCAGGGATACTCACCATGCAAAAGGCAGGCCAAGTTGAGCGTAGCACATCCAAATCCCCTCTCCCTCTTCGTCATTCTGCTCGGAACTCACCACAGCCCAATGCCCGATTACTGCCTCAGTCTAGGGTTAGGCTTAGGGCTAGGGTTAGGGTTATGCCTAGGGTTAGGGTTCACAAAACCACAAAGCCAGGAGCTCCAGGGATACTCACCATGCAAAAGGCAGGCCAAGTTGAGCGTAGCACATCCAAATCCCCTCTCCCTCTTTGTCATTCTCCTCGGAACTCCCCACAGCCCAATGCCCGATTACTGGCTCAGTCTAGGGTTCGGCTTGGGGCTAGGGTTAGGGTTATGCCTAGGGTTAGGGTTCAGAAAACCACAAAGCCAGGAGCTCCAGGGATACTCCCCATGCAAAAGGCAGGCCAAGTTGAGCGTAGCACATCCAAATCCCCTCTCCCTCTTTGTCATTCTGCTCGGAACTCACCACAGCCCAATGCCCGATTTCTGCCTCAGTCTAGGGTTAGGCTTAGGGCTAGGATTAGGGTTATGCTTAGGGTTAGGGTTCAGAAAACCACAAAGCCAGGAGCTCCAGGGATACTCACCATGCAAAAGGCAGGCCAAGTTGAGCGTAGCACATCCAAATCCCCTCTCCCTCTTCGTCATTCTGCTCGGAACTCCCCACAGCCCAATGCCCGATTTCTGCCTCAGTCTAGGGTTCGGCTTGGGGCTAGGGTTAGGGTTATGCCTAGGGTTAGGGTTCACAAAACCACAAAGCCAGGAGCTCCAGGGATACTCTTCATGCAAAAGGCAGGCCAAGTTGAGCGTAGCACATCCAAATCCTTGCTCCCTCTACGTCATTCTGCTCGGAACTCACCACAGCCCAATGCCCGATTACTGCCTCAGTCTAGGGTTAGGCTTAGGGCTAGGGTTAGGGTTATGCCTAGGGTTAGGGTTCACAAAACCACAAAGCCAGGAGCTCCAGGGATACTCACCATGCAAAAGGCAGGCCAAGTTGAGCGTAGCACATCCAAATCCCCTCTCCCTCTTCGTCATTCTGCTCGGAACTCACCACAGCCCAATGCCCGATTACTGCCTCAGTCTAGGGTTAGGCTTAGGGCTAGGGTTAGGGTTATGCCTAGGGTTAGGGTTCACAAAACCACAAAGCCAGGAGCTCCAGGGATACTCCCCATGCAAAAGGCAGGCCAAGTTGAGCGTAGCACATCCAAATCCTTGCTCCCTCTTTGTCATTCTGCTCGGAACTCACCACAGCCCCATGCCCGATTTCTGCCTCAGTCTAGGGTTAGGCTTAGGGCTAGGGTTAGGGTTATGCCTAGGGTTAGGGTTCAGAAAACCACAAAGCCAGGAGCTCTAGGGATACTCCCCATGCAAAAGGCAGGCCAAGTTGAGCGCAGCCAATCCAAATCCTTGCTCCCTCTTCGTCATTCTGCTCGGAACTCCCCACAGCCCAATGCCCGATTTCTGCCTCAGTCTAGGGTTAGGCTTAGGGCTAGGGTTAGGGTTATGCCTAGGGTTAGGGTTCACAAAACCACAAAGCCAGGAGCTCCAGGGACACTGATCATGCGAAAGGCAGGCCAAGTTAAGCACGGCACATCCAAAACCTTGCTCCCTCTTCTTCTTTCTGCAAGGGTTAGGGTTAGGGGCTCGGGTTAGGGTTAGGGGTTAGGGTTAGGGGTAGGGTTAGGGTTAGGGTTTTGACTAGGGTTAGGGTTCACAAAACCACAAAGCCAGGGGACCCAGGCACACTAAGCATGCAAAAGGCAGGCCAAGTTGAGCGTAGCACATCCAAATCCCCTCTCCCTCTTCGTCATTCTGCTCGGAACTCACCACAGCCCAATGCCCGATTTCTGCCTCAGTCTAGGGTTAGGCTTAAGGCTAGGGTTAGGCTTATGCCTAGGGTTAGGGTTATGCCTAGGGTTAGGGTTCAGAAAACCACAAAGCCAGGAGCTCCAGGGATACTCACCATGCAAAAGGCAGGCCAAGTTGAGCGTAGCACATCCAAATCCCCTCTCCCTCTTCGTCATTCTGCTCGGAACTCACCACAGCCCAATGCCCGATTACTGCCTCAGTCTAGGGTTAGGCTTAGGGCTAGGGTTAGGGTTATGCCTAGGGTTAGGGTTCACAAAACCACAAAGCCAGGAGCTCCAGGGATACTCACCATGCAAAAGGCAGGCCAAGTTGAGCGTAGCACATCCAAATCCCCTCTCCCTCTTCGTCATTCTGCTCGGAACTCACCACAGCCCAATGCCCGATTACTGCCTCAGTCTAGGGTTAGGCTTAGGGCTAGGGTTAGGGTTATGCCTAGGGTTAGGGTTCACAAAACCACAAAGCCAGGAGCTCCAGGGATACTCACCATGCAAAAGGCAGGCCAAGTTGAGCGTAGCACATCCAAATCCCCTCTCCCTCTTCGTCATTCTCCTCGGAACTCCCCACAGCCCAATGCCCGATTACTGGCTCAGTCTAGGGTTAGGCTTAGGGCTAGGGTTAGGGTTATGCCTAGGGTTAGGGTTCACAAAACCACAAAGCCAGGAGCTCCAGGGATACTCACCATGCAAAAGGCAGGCCAAGTTGAGCGTAGCACATCCAAATCCCCTCTCCCTCTTCGTCATTCTGCTCGGAACTCACCACAGCCCAATGCCCGATTTCTGCCTCAGTCTAGGGTTCGGCTTGGGGCTAGGGTTAGGGTTATGCCTAGGGTTAGGGTTCACAAAACCACAAAGCCAGGAGCTCCAGGGATACTCCCCATGCAAAAGGCAGGCCAAGTTGAGCGTAGCACATCCAAATCCTTGCTCCCTCTTCCTCATTCTGCTCGGAACTCACCACAGCCCCATGCCCGATTTCTGCCTCAGTCTAGGGTTAGGTTTAGGGCTAGGGTTAGGGTTATGCCTAGGGTTAGGGTTCACAAAACCACAAAGCCAGGAGCTCCAGGGATACTCCCCATGCAAAAGGCAGGCCAAGTTGAGCGTAGCACATCCAAATCCTTGCTCCCTCTTCGTCATTCTGCTCGGAACTCCCCACAGCCCAATGCCCGATTACTGCCTCAGTCTAGGGTTAGGCTTAGGGCTAGGGTTAGGGTTATGCCTAGGGTTAGGGTTCACAAAACCACAAAGCCAGGAGCTCCAGGGACACTGATCATGCGAAAGGCAGGCCAAGTTAAGCACGGCACATCCAAAACCTTGCTCCCTCTTCTTCTTTCTGCAAGGGTTAGGGTTAGGGGCTCGGGTTAGTGTTAGGGGTTAGGGTTAGGGGTAGGGTTAGGGTTAGGGTTTTGACTAGGGTTAGGATTGAGAAAACCACAAAGCCAGGGGACCCAGGCACACTAAGCATGCAAAAGGCAGGCCAAGTTGAGCGTAGCACATCCAAATCCCCTCTCCCTCTTCGTCATTCTGCTCGGAATTCACCACAGCCCAATGCCCGATTTCTGCCTCAGTCTAGGGTTAGGCTTAGGGCTAGGGTTAGGGTTATGCCTAGGGTTAGGGTTCACAAAACCACAAAGCCAGGAGCTCCAGGGATACTCCCCATGCAAAAGGCAGGCCAAGTTGAGCGTAGCACATCCAAATCCCCTCTCCCTCTTCGCCATTCTGCTCGGAACTCACCACAGCCCAATGCCCGATTTCTGCCTCAGTCTAGGGTTAGGCTTAGGGCTAGGGTTAGGGTTATGCCTAGGGTTAGGGTTCACAAAACCACAAAGCCAGGAGCTCCAGGGATACTCCCCATGCAAAAGGCAGGCCAAGTTGAGCGTAGCACATCCAAATCCCCTCTCCCTCTTTGTCATTCTGCTCGGAACTCACCACAGCCCAATGCCCGATTTCTGCCTCAGTCTAGGGTTCGGCTTAGGGCTAGGGTTAGGGTTATGCCTAGGGTTAGGGTTCAGAAAACCACAAAGCCAGGAGCTCCAGAGATACTCCCCATGCAAAAGGCAGGCCAAGTTGAGCGTAGCACATCCAAATCCTTGCTCCCTCTTTGTCATTCTGCTCGGAACTCACCACAGCCCAATGCCCGATTACTGCCTCAGTCTAGGGTTAAGCTTAGGGCTAGGGTTAGGGTTATGCCTAGGGTTAGGGTTCACAAAACCACAAAGCCAGGAGCTCCAGGGATACTCACCATGCAAAAGGCAGGCCAAGTTGAGCGTAGCACATCCAAATCCTTGCTCCCTCTACGTCATTCTGCTCGGAACTCACCACAGCCCAATGCCCGATTACTGCCTCAGTCTAGGGTTAGGCTTAGGGCTAGGGTTAGGGTTATGCCTAGGGTTAGGGTTCACAAAACCACAAAGCCAGGAGCTCCAGGGATACTCACCATGCAAAAGGCAGGCCAAGTTGAGCGTAGCACATCCAAATCCCCTCTCCCTCTTCGTCATTCTGCTCGGAACTCACCACAGCCCAATGCCCGATTTCTGCCTCAGTCTAGGGTTAGGCTTAGGGCTAGGGTTAGGGTGATGCCTAGGGTTAGGGTTCACAAAACCACAAAGCCAGGAGCTCCAGGGATACTCCCCATGCAAAAGGCAGGCCAAGTTGAGCGTAGCACATCCAAATCCTTGCTCCCTCTTTGTCATTCTGCTCGGAACTCACCACAGCCCCATGCCCGATTTCTGCCTCAGTCTAGGGTTAGGCTTAGGGCTAGGGTTAGGGTTATGCCTAGGGTTAGGGTTCACAAAACCACAAAGCCAGGAGCTCTAGGGATACTCCCCATGCAAAAGGCAGGCCAAGTTGAGCGCAGCCAATCCAAATCCTTGCTCCCTCTTCGTCATTCTGCTCGGAACTCCCCACAGCCCAATGCCCGATTTCTGCCTCAGTCTAGGGTTAGGCTTAGGGCTAGGGTTAGGGTTATGCCTAGGGTTAGGGTTCACAAAACCACAAAGCCAGGAGCTCCAGGGACACTGATCATGCGAAAGGCAGGCCAAGTTAAGCACGGCACATCCAAAACCTTGCTCCCTCTTCTTCTTTCTGCAAGGGTTAGGGTTAGGGGCTCGGGTTAGGGTTAGGGGTTAGGGTTAGGGGTAGGGTTAGGGTTAGGGTTTTGACTAGGGTTAGGGTTCACAAAACCACAAAGCCAGGGGACCCAGGCACACTAAGCATGCAAAAGGCAGGCCAAGTTGAGCGTAGCACATCCAAATCCCCTCTCCCTCTTCGTCATTCTGCTCGGAACTCACCACAGCCCAATGCCCGATTTCTGCCTCAGTCTAGGGTTAGGCTTAAGGCTAGGGTTAGGGTTATGCCTAGGGTTAGGGTTATGCCTAGGGTTAGGGTTCACAAAACCACAAAGCCAGGAGCTCCAGGGATACTCACCATGCAAAAGGCAGGCCAAGTTGAGCGTAGCACATCCAAATCCCCTCTCCCTCTTCGTCATTCTGCTCGGAACTCACCACAGCCCAATGCCCGATTACTGCCTCAGTCTAGGGTTAGGCTTAGGGCTAGGGTTAGGGTTATGCCTAGGGTTAGGGTTCACAAAACCACAAAGCCAGGAGCTCCAGGGATACTCACCATGCAAAAGGCAGGCCATGTTGAGCGTAGCACATCCAAATCCCCTCTCCCTCTTCGTCATTCTGCTCGGAACTCACCACAGCCCAATGCCCGATTACTGCCTCAGTCTAGGGTTAGGCTTAGGGCTAGGGTTAGGGTTATGCCTAGGGTTAGGGTTCAGAAAACCACAAAGCCAGGAGCTCCAGGGATACTCACCATGCAAAAGGCAGGCCAAGTTGAGCGTAGCACATCCAAATCCCCTCTCCCTCTTTGTCATTCTCCTCGGAACTCCCCACAGCCCAATGCCCGATTACTGGCTCAGTCTAGGGTTAGGCTTAGGGCTAGGGTTAGGGTTATGCCTAGGGTTAGGGTTCAGAAAACCACAAAGCCAGGAGCTCCAGGGATACTCACCATGCAAAAGGCAGGCCAAGTTGAGCGTAGCACATCCAAATCCCCTCTCCCTCTTTGTCATTCTGCTCGGAACTCACCACAGCCCAATGCCCGATTTCTGCCTCAGTCTAGGGTTAGGCTTAGGGCTAGGATTAGGGTTATGCTTAGGGTTAGGGTTCAGAAAACCACAAAGCCAGGAGCTCCAGGGATACTCACCATGCAAAAGGCAGGCCAAGTTGAGCGTAGCACATCCAAATCCCCTCTCCCTCTTCGTCATTCTGCTCGGAACTCCCCACAGCCCAATGCCCGATTTCTGCCTCAGTCTAGGGTTAGGTTTAGGGCTAGGGTTAGGGTTATGCCTAGGGTTAGGGTTCACAAAACCACAAAGCCAGGAGCTCCAGGGATACTCACCATGCAAAAGGCAGGCCAAGTTGAGCGTAGCACATCCAAATCCTTGCTCCCTCTTCGTCATTCTGCTCGGAACTCCCCACAGCCCAATGCCCGATTACTGCCTCAGTCTAGGGTTAGGCTTAGGGCTAGGGTTAGGGTTATGCCTAGGGTTAGGGTTCACAAAACCACAAAGCCAGGAGCTCCAGGGACACTGATCATGCGAAAGGCAGGCCAAGTTAAGCACGGCACATCCAAAACCTTGCTCCCTCTTCTTCTTTCTGCAAGGGTTAGGGTTAGGGGCTCGGGTTAGTGTTAGGGGTTAGGGTTAGGGGTAGGGTTAGGGTTAGGGTTTTGACTAGGGTTAGGATTGAGAAAACGACAAAGCCAGGGGACCCAGGCACACTAAGCATGCAAAAGGCAGGCCAAGTTGAGCGTAGCACATCCAAATCCCCTCTCCCTCTTCGTCATTCTGCTCGGAATTCACCACAGCCCAATGCCCGATTTCTGCCTCAGTCTAGGGTTAGGCTTAGGGCTAGGGTTAGGGTTATGCCTAGGGTTAGGGTTCACAAAACCACAAAGCCAGGAGCTCCAGGGATACTCCCCATGCAAAAGGCAGGCCAAGTTGAGCGTAGCACATCCAAATCCTTGCTCCCTCTTCGTCATTCTGCTCGGAACTCCCCACAGCCCAATGCCCGATTTCTGCCTCAGTCTAGGGTTAGGCTTAGGGCTAGGGTTAGGGTTATGCCTAGGGTTAGGGTTCAGAAAACCACAAAGCCAGGAGCTCCAGGGATACTCACCATGCAAAAGGCAGGCCAAGTTGAGCGTAGCACATCCAAATCCCCTCTCCCTCTTTGTCATTCTGCTCGGAACTCACCACAGCCCAATGCCCGATTTCTGCCTCAGTCTAGGGTTCGGCTTAGGGCTAGGGTTAGGGTTATGCCTAGGGTTAGGGTTCACAAAACCACAAAGCCAGGAGCTCCAGAGATACTCCCCATGCAAAAGGCAGGCCAAGTTGAGCGTAGCACATCCAAATCCTTGCTCCCTCTTCGTCATTCTGCTCGGAACTCACCACAGCCCAATGCCCGATTTCTGCCTCAGTCTAGGGTTAGGTTTAGGGCTAGGGTTAGGGTTATGCCTAGGGTTAGGGTTCAGAAAACCACAAAGCCAGGAGCTCCAGGGATACTCCCCATGCAAAAGGCAGGCCAAGTTGAGTGTAGCACATCCAAATCCCCTCTCCCTCTTCGTCATTCTGCTCGGAACTTCCCACAGCCCAATGCCCGATTACTGGCTCAGTCTAGGGTTAGGCTTAGGGCTAGGGTTAGGGTTATGCCTAGGGTTAGGGTTCACAAAACCACAAAGCCAGGAGCTCCAGGGATACTCACCATGCAAAAGGCAGGCCAAGTTGAGTGTAGCACATCCAAATCCCCTCTCCCTCTTCGTCATTCTGCTCGGAACTTCCCACAGCCCAATGCCAGATTACTGGCTCAGTCTAGGGTTAGGCTTAGGGCTAGGGTTAGGGTTATGCCTAGGGTTAGGGTTCACAAAACCACAAAGCCAGGAGCTCCAGGGATACCATGCAAAAGGCAGGCCAAGTTGAGCGTAGCACATCCAAATCCTTGCTCCCTCTTCTTCATTCTGCTCGGAACTCCCCACAGCCCAATGCCCGATTTCTGCCTCAGTCTAGGGTTCGGCTTAGGGCTAGGGTTAGGGTTATGCCTAGGGTTAGGGTTCAGAAAACCACAAAGCCAGGAGCTCCAGGGATACTCCCCATGCAAAAGGCAGGCCAAGTTGAGCGTAGCACATCCAAATCCCCTCTCCCTCTTTGTCATTCTGCTCGGAACTCACCACAGCCCCATGCCCGATTTCTGCCTCAGTCTACGGTTAGGCTTAGGGCTAGGATTAGGGTTATGCTTAGGGTTAGGGTTCAGAAAACCACAAAGCCAGGAGCTCCAGGGGTACTCACCATGCAAAAGGCAGGCCAAGTTGAGCATAGCACATCCAAATCCCCTCTCCCTCTTCGTCATTCTGCTCGGAACTCACCACAGCCCAATGCCCGATTTCTGCCTCAGTCTAGGGTTAGGCTTAGGGCTAGGGTTAGGGTTATGCCTAGGGTTAGGGTTCACAAAACCACAAAGCCAGGAGCTCCAGGGATACTCCCCATGCAAAAGGCAGGCCAAGTTGAGCGTAGCACATCCAAATCCTTGCTCCCTCTTTGTAATTCTGCTCGGAACTCACCACAGCCCAATGCCCGATTTCTGCCTCAGTCTAGGGTTAGGGTTAGGGCTAGGGTTAGGGTTATGCCTAGGGTTAGGGTTCAGAAAACCACAAAGCCAGGAGCTCCAGGGATACTCACCATGCAAAAGGCAGGCCAAGTTGAGCGTAGCACATCCAAATCCTTGCTCCCTCTTCGTCATTCTGCTCGGAACTCCCCACAGCCCAATGCCCGATTTCTGCCTCAGTCTAGGGTTAGGCTTAGGGCTAGGGTTAGGGTTATGCCTAGGGTTAGGGTTCACAAAACCACAAAGCCAGGAGCTCCAGGGATACTCCCCATGCAAAAGGCAGGCCAAGTTGAGCGTAGCACATCCAAATCCTTGCTCCCTCTTTGTCATTCTGCTCGGAACTCACCACAGCCCAATGCCCGATTACTGCCTCAGTCTAGGGTTAAGCTTAGGGCTAGGGTTAGGGTTATGCCTAGGGTTAGGGTTCACAAAACCACAAAGCCAGGAGCTCCAGGGATACTCACCATGCAAAAGGCAGGCCAAGTTGAGCGTAGCACATCCAAATCCTTGCTCCCTCTACGTCATTCTGCTCGGAACTCACCACAGCCCAATGCCCGATTACTGCCTCAGTCTAGGGTTAGGCTTAGGGCTAGGGTTAGGGTTATGCCTAGGGTTAGGGTTCACAAAACCACAAAGCCAGGAGCTCCAGGGATAGTCAGCATGCAAAAGGCATACCAAGGTGAGGAGGACACCGCCCAAACCTTGCTCCCTCTTTGTCATACTGCTCAGAACTTGCCACAACCCTCTGCCGGATTTCTGGCTCAAGGTAGGGTTAGGGATAGGGTTAGGCCTTGGGTTAGGGTTAGGGTTACGCCTAGGGTTAAGGTTGAGAAAACCACAAAGCCAGGAGCTCCAGGGACACTGATCATGCGAAAGGCAGGC
>NW_028120516.1:0-96214 GCF_965178545.1 Coloeus monedula
AGGCAAGGGAACGGAGCTGGCAAGGGGTTGGAGAGTTCCTGAGAGAGCTGGGAAAGGGGCACAGCCCGGAGCAAAGGAGGCTCAGGGGGGACCTTGTGGCTCTGGACAAGTCCCTGACAGGAGGGAGCAGCCGGGGGGGTCGGGCTCTGCTCGCAGGGAACAGGGACAGGAGGAGAGGGAACGGCCTCAGGCTGGGCCAGGGGAGGCTCAGGGTGGATATTGGGGAAATTCCTCCATGGAAAGGGCGCTCAGGCCTTGGCACAGCTGCCCAGGGAGGTTTGGAGTGCCCACCCCTGGGAGTGCTCCAACACCTGTGGCTGTGGCATGGGCGGACGTGGTCAGCGCCGGCCGTGCTGGTGCTGGTTGCACTCAGTGATCTCCGAGGTCTTTTCCAACCTTGATTCCGCTCTCAAGGCAGCCCCACGGAGGAGCAGCACAAAAGGCACCCCCAGGCTGCGAGCGGAGGGTTCAGAACACGCTGCGGCAGCAGGAACGAAGCTCTGCAGGATGAAACTGAAAAGGGGAGAAATGCCGAGCTCTGTGAAAGGGAACAACTGAGAGAGCCACAAACGAGCCACCAAACTTCTCACAGGGGACACCACCAGCAGCACAGGTGTGAAGGGACTTCTTTTTGCCCCAGAAGTGTGAATCCACAGCCCAAGCCACGTGCACACACTGCAGATGTGAAGTGTATTTTTACTGCCAGCAAGCACTTGGGAATAAAAAAACCTCAGCCCCAAAGCTTGATGTCTAAACAGCAACACACAAGTTCTAAGCCAGCTGTCGAGAGAAACAAAACACAGCAAAAACAAAGCAGAAAGGGAGCAAAACCTTGTCACACTGGCTGTGTTTCCGAGCGTGACAGCTTCTGCCCATGCTGGGAATGCAGCACCAAACACAAAAATCCTACTGCAACTCCTGGATCCCATAGCAGGAAGGACATGGAGATTCCCCGTGGGAATCAGGGATGCAGGACTCGGCTGTGCTGCCATCACTCCCTCAGGAATAGCCAGGTTTAGCTCCTTCTGTCTGCCCAGAGAGGGGGATTTGCCCCTGGATGCCCTGGAATGTTCCAGGCCAGGCTGCACACTGGGGCTGGGAGCAGCCCGGGACAGTGGGAGGTGTCCCTGCCCGTGGCAGCGCTGGCACTGGATGAGCTTGAAGGTCCTTCCAAGCCCAAATGGTTCTGTGAGTCTTAGAGCCCTGAGATTCTCATGACAGAGGTGGAAGTGCAAGAGCTTAAGGTCCCTTCCCAAAAAAACCCCATTGCACGACTCTGCAGCTTCTGGAGCCCTGGGTCCATGGAAATGCAGTTGCAGAGGAGCTCCGAGGAAATGGGTGTTTTGGGGAGAGCAGAGTGGCTGGAAGAGAGGAACAGGAACAGTCTCCTCGAGCAAGCCCTTGTGTCTCAGGGAGCGGGATCGGCTCGCTCCTAACGCACCGGGTGACTCCCAGAGCGGGGGATGGAAATGCAGCCCAGGTCCGAAAGAAACCTCTGCGCATCATGCGCGGGCGCGCTGCCCCTCTGCGCGGAGCCCCCACTCGGCACGCCCGCACGGGCGCGGTGGCTACTGCGCATGCGCGGGCGCGGTGGCTACTGCGCATGCGCGGGCGCGGTGGCTACGGCACATGCGCGGGCGCGGGGGCTACTGCGCATGCGCGGGCGCGGGGGCTACTGCGCATGCGGGGGCGCGGTGGCTACTGCGCATGCGGGGGCGCGGTGGCTACTGCGCATGCGCGGGCGTGGGGTGTACTGCGCATGCGCGGGCGCGGTGGCTACGGCGCATGCGCGGGCGCGGTGGCTACGGCGCATGCGCGGGCGCGGTGGCTACTGCGCATGCGCGGGCGCGGGTGCTACTGCGCATGCGCGGGGTCTACGGCGCATGCGCGGGCGCGGTGGCTACGGCGCATGCGCGGGCGCGGGTGCTACTACGCATGCGCGGGCGCGGGGGCTACTGCGCATGCGCGGGCGCGGGGGCTACGGCGCATGCGCGGGCGCGGTGGCTACTGCGCATGCGCGGGCGCGGGGTGTACTGCGCATGCGCGGGCGCGGTGGCTACGGCGCATGCGCGGGCGCGGTGGCTACTGCGCATGCGCCAGCGCGGTGGCTACTGCGCATGCGCGGGCGCGCGTGCTACTGCGCATGCGCGGGGTCTACGGCGCATGCGCGGGCGCGGTGGCTACGGCGCATGCGCGGGCGCGGGTGCTACTGCGCATGCGCGGGCGCGGGGGCTACTGCGCATGCGCGGGCGCGGGGGCTACGGCGCATGCGCGGGCGCGGTGGCTACTGCGCATGCGCGGGCGCGGGGTGTACTGCGCATGCGCGGGCGCGGTGGCTACTACGCATGCGCGGGCGCGGGGGCTACTGCGCATGCGCGGGCGCGGGGGCTACGGCGCATGCGCGGGCGCGGTGGCTACTGCGCATGCGCGGGCGCGGTGGCTACGGGGCATGCTCGGGCGCGGTGGCTACTGCGCATGCGCGGGCGCGGTGGCTACGGCGCATGCGCGGGCGCGGTGGCTACTGCGCATGCGCGGGAGAACTGGGCCCCCCTCACCCCCCACTGCGCATGCGCGGGGCGCTGGGCCCGTCCCTGTGCTGGCACTGCTGGGGCACCTGCAGTGCTGGCAGCACCTCTGGGACAAGAGGGACACGGAGGGGCTGGAGCCAGTCCAGGCAAGGGAACGGAGCTGGCAAGGGGTTGGAGAGTTCCTGAGAGAGCTGGGAAAGGGGCACAGCCCGGAGCAAAGGAGGCTCAGGGGGGACCTTGTGGCTCTGGACAAGTCCCTGACAGGAGGGAGCAGCCGGGGGGGTCGGGCTCTGCTCGCAGGGAACAGGGACAGGAGGAGAGGGAACGGCCTCAGGCTGGGCCAGGGGAGGCTCAGGGTGGATATTGGGGAAATTCCTCCATGGAAAGGGCGCTCAGGCCTTGGCACAGCTGCCCAGGGAGGTTTGGAGTGCCCACCCCTGGGAGTGCTCCAACACCTGTGGCTGTGGCATGGGCGGACGTGGTCAGCGCCGGCCGTGCTGGTGCTGGTTGCACTCAGTGATCTCCGAGGTCTTTTCCAACCTTGATTCCGCTCTCAAGGCAGCCCCACGGAGGAGCAGCACAAAAGGCACCCCCAGGCTGCGAGCGGAGGGTTCAGAACACGCTGCGGCAGCAGGAACGAAGCTCTGCAGGATGAAACTGAAAAGGGGAGAAATGCCGAGCTCTGTGAAAGGGAACAACTGAGAGAGCCACAAACGAGCCACCAAACTTCTCACAGGGGACACCACCAGCAGCACAGGTGTGAAGGGACTTCTTTTTGCCCCAGAAGTGTGAATCCACAGCCCAAGCCACGTGCACACACTGCAGATGTGAAGTGTATTTTTACTGCCAGCAAGCACTTGGGAATAAAAAAACCTCAGCCCCAAAGCTTGATGTCTAAACAGCAACACACAAGTTCTAAGCCAGCTGTCGAGAGAAACAAAACACAGCAAAAACAAAGCAGAAAGGGAGCAAAACCTTGTCACACTGGCTGTGTTTCCGAGCGTGACAGCTTCTGCCCATGCTGGGAATGCAGCACCAAACACAAAAATCCTACTGCAACTCCTGGATCCCATAGCAGGAAGGACATGGAGATTCCCCGTGGGAATCAGGGATGCAGGACTCGGCTGTGCTGCCATCACTCCCTCAGGAATAGCCAGGTTTAGCTCCTTCTGTCTGCCCAGAGAGGGGGATTTGCCCCTGGATGCCCTGGAATGTTCCAGGCCAGGCTGCACACTGGGGCTGGGAGCAGCCCGGGACAGTGGGAGGTGTCCCTGCCCGTGGCAGCGCTGGCACTGGATGAGCTTGAAGGTCCTTCCAAGCCCAAATGGTTCTGTGAGTCTTAGAGCCCTGAGATTCTCATGACAGAGGTGGAAGTGCAAGAGCTTAAGGTCCCTTCCCAAAAAAACCCCATTGCACGACTCTGCAGCTTCTGGAGCCCTGGGTCCATGGAAATGCAGTTGCAGAGGAGCTCCGAGGAAATGGGTGTTTTGGGGAGAGCAGAGTGGCTGGAAGAGAGGAACAGGAACAGTCTCCTCGAGCAAGCCCTTGTGTCTCAGGGAGCGGGATCGGCTCGCTCCTAACGCACCGGGTGACTCCCAGAGCGGGGGATGGAAATGCAGCCCAGGTCCGAAAGAAACCTCTGCGCATCATGCGCGGGCGCGCTGCCCCTCTGCGCGGAGCCCCCACTCGGCACGCCCGCACGGGCGCGGTGGCTACTGCGCATGCGCGGGCGCGGTGGCTACTGCGCATGCGCGGGCGCGGTGGCTACGGCACATGCGCGGGCGCGGGGGCTACTGCGCATGCGCGGGCGCGGGGGCTACTGCGCATGCGGGGGCGCGGTGGCTACTGCGCATGCGGGGGCGCGGTGGCTACTGCGCATGCGCGGGCGTGGGGTGTACTGCGCATGCGCGGGCGCGGTGGCTACGGCGCATGCGCGGGCGCGGTGGCTACGGCGCATGCGCGGGCGCGGTGGCTACTGCGCATGCGCGGGCGCGGGTGCTACTGCGCATGCGCGGGGTCTACGGCGCATGCGCGGGCGCGGTGGCTACGGCGCATGCGCGGGCGCGGGTGCTACTACGCATGCGCGGGCGCGGGGGCTACTGCGCATGCGCGGGCGCGGGGGCTACGGCGCATGCGCGGGCGCGGTGGCTACTGCGCATGCGCGGGCGCGGGGTGTACTGCGCATGCGCGGGCGCGGTGGCTACGGCGCATGCGCGGGCGCGGTGGCTACTGCGCATGCGCCAGCGCGGTGGCTACTGCGCATGCGCGGGCGCGCGTGCTACTGCGCATGCGCGGGGTCTACGGCGCATGCGCGGGCGCGGTGGCTACGGCGCATGCGCGGGCGCGGGTGCTACTGCGCATGCGCGGGCGCGGGGGCTACTGCGCATGCGCGGGCGCGGGGGCTACGGCGCATGCGCGGGCGCGGTGGCTACTGCGCATGCGCGGGCGCGGGGTGTACTGCGCATGCGCGGGCGCGGTGGCTACTACGCATGCGCGGGCGCGGGGGCTACTGCGCATGCGCGGGCGCGGGGGCTACGGCGCATGCGCGGGCGCGGTGGCTACTGCGCATGCGCGGGCGCGGTGGCTACGGGGCATGCTCGGGCGCGGTGGCTACTGCGCATGCGCGGGCGCGGTGGCTACGGCGCATGCGCGGGCGCGGTGGCTACTGCGCATGCGCGGGAGAACTGGGCCCCCCTCACCCCCCACTGCGCATGCGCGGGGCGCTGGGCCCGTCCCTGTGCTGGCACTGCTGGGGCACCTGCAGTGCTGGCAGCACCTCTGGGACAAGAGGGACACGGAGGGGCTGGAGCCAGTCCAGGCAAGGGAACGGAGCTGGCAAGGGGTTGGAGAGTTCCTGAGAGAGCTGGGAAAGGGGCACAGCCCGGAGCAAAGGAGGCTCAGGGGGGACCTTGTGGCTCTGGACAAGTCCCTGACAGGAGGGAGCAGCCGGGGGGGTCGGGCTCTGCTCGCAGGGAACAGGGACAGGAGGAGAGGGAACGGCCTCAGGCTGGGCCAGGGGAGGCTCAGGGTGGATATTGGGGAAATTCCTCCATGGAAAGGGCGCTCAGGCCTTGGCACAGCTGCCCAGGGAGGTTTGGAGTGCCCACCCCTGGGAGTGCTCCAACACCTGTGGCTGTGGCATGGGCGGACGTGGTCAGCGCCGGCCGTGCTGGTGCTGGTTGCACTCAGTGATCTCCGAGGTCTTTTCCAACCTTGATTCCGCTCTCAAGGCAGCCCCACGGAGGAGCAGCACAAAAGGCACCCCCAGGCTGCGAGCGGAGGGTTCAGAACACGCTGCGGCAGCAGGAACGAAGCTCTGCAGGATGAAACTGAAAAGGGGAGAAATGCCGAGCTCTGTGAAAGGGAACAACTGAGAGAGCCACAAACGAGCCACCAAACTTCTCACAGGGGACACCACCAGCAGCACAGGTGTGAAGGGACTTCTTTTTGCCCCAGAAGTGTGAATCCACAGCCCAAGCCACGTGCACACACTGCAGATGTGAAGTGTATTTTTACTGCCAGCAAGCACTTGGGAATAAAAAAACCTCAGCCCCAAAGCTTGATGTCTAAACAGCAACACACAAGTTCTAAGCCAGCTGTCGAGAGAAACAAAACACAGCAAAAACAAAGCAGAAAGGGAGCAAAACCTTGTCACACTGGCTGTGTTTCCGAGCGTGACAGCTTCTGCCCATGCTGGGAATGCAGCACCAAACACAAAAATCCTACTGCAACTCCTGGATCCCATAGCAGGAAGGACATGGAGATTCCCCGTGGGAATCAGGGATGCAGGACTCGGCTGTGCTGCCATCACTCCCTCAGGAATAGCCAGGTTTAGCTCCTTCTGTCTGCCCAGAGAGGGGGATTTGCCCCTGGATGCCCTGGAATGTTCCAGGCCAGGCTGCACACTGGGGCTGGGAGCAGCCCGGGACAGTGGGAGGTGTCCCTGCCCGTGGCAGCGCTGGCACTGGATGAGCTTGAAGGTCCTTCCAAGCCCAAATGGTTCTGTGAGTCTTAGAGCCCTGAGATTCTCATGACAGAGGTGGAAGTGCAAGAGCTTAAGGTCCCTTCCCAAAAAAACCCCATTGCACGACTCTGCAGCTTCTGGAGCCCTGGGTCCATGGAAATGCAGTTGCAGAGGAGCTCCGAGGAAATGGGTGTTTTGGGGAGAGCAGAGTGGCTGGAAGAGAGGAACAGGAACAGTCTCCTCGAGCAAGCCCTTGTGTCTCAGGGAGCGGGATCGGCTCGCTCCTAACGCACCGGGTGACTCCCAGAGCGGGGGATGGAAATGCAGCCCAGGTCCGAAAGAAACCTCTGCGCATCATGCGCGGGCGCGCTGCCCCTCTGCGCGGAGCCCCCACTCGGCACGCCCGCACGGGCGCGGTGGCTACCGCGCATGCGCGGGCGCGGTGGCTACTGCGCATGCGCGGGCGCGGTGGCTACGGCACATGCGCGGGCGCGGGGGCTACTGCGCATGCGCGGGCGCGGGGGCTACTGCGCATGCGGGGGCGCGGTGGCTACTGCGCATGCGGGGGCGCGGTGGCTACTGCGCATGCGCGGGCGTGGGGTGTACTGCGCATGCGCGGGCGCGGTGGCTACGGCGCATGCGCGGGCGCGGTGGCTACGGCGCATGCGCGGGCGCGGTGGCTACTGCGCATGCGCGGGCGCGGGTGCTACTGCGCATGCGCGGGGTCTACGGCGCATGCGCGGGCGCGGTGGCTACGGCGCATGCGCGGGCGCGGGTGCTACTACGCATGCGCGGGCGCGGTGGCTACTGCGCATGCGCGGGCGCGGGTGCTACGGCGCATGCGCGGGCGCGGTGGCTACTGCGCATGCGGGGGCGCGGGTGCTACTACGCATGCGCGGACGCGCTGGCCCTACCCCCACACCACTGCGCATGCGCGGGAGAACTGGGCCCCCCTCACCCCCCACTGCGCATGCGCGGGGCGCTGGGCCCGTCCCTGTGCTGGCACTGCTGGGGCACCTGCAGTGCTGGCAGCACCTCTGGGACAAGAGGGACACGGAGGGGCTGGAGCGAGTCCAGGCAAGGGAACGGAGCTGGCAAGGGGCTGGAGAGTTCCTGAGAGAGCTGGGAAAGGGGCACAGCCCGGAGCAAAGGAGGCTCAGGGGGGACCTTGTGGCTCTGGACAAGTCCCTGACAGGAGGGAGCAGCCGGGGGGGTCGGGCTCTGCTCGCAGGGAACAGGGACAGGAGGAGAGGGAACGGCCTCAGGCTGGGCCAGGGGAGGCTCAGGGTGGATATTGGGGAAATTCCTCCATGGAAAGGGCGCTCAGGCCTTGGCACAGCTGCCCAGGGAGGTTTGGAGTGCCCACCCCTGGGAGTGCTCCAACACCTGTGGCTGTGGCATGGGCGGACGTGGTCAGCGCCGGCCGTGCTGGTGCTGGTTGCACTCAGTGATCTCCGAGGTCTTTTCCAACCTTGATTCCGCTCTCAAGGCAGCCCCACGGAGGAGCAGCACAAAAGGCACCCCCAGGCTGCGAGCGGAGGGTTCAGAACACGCTGCGGCAGCAGGAACGAAGCTCTGCAGGATGAAACTGAAAAGGGGAGAAATGCCGAGCTCTGTGAAAGGGAACAACTGAGAGAGCCACAAACGAGCCACCAAACTTCTCACAGGGGACACCACCAGCAGCACAGGTGTGAAGGGACTTCTTTTTGCCCCAGAAGTGTGAATCCACAGCCCAAGCCACGTGCACACACTGCAGATGTGAAGTGTATTTTTACTGCCAGCAAGCACTTGGGAATAAAAAAACCTCAGCCCCAAAGCTTGATGTCTAAACAGCAACACACAAGTTCTAAGCCAGCTGTCGAGAGAAACAAAACACAGCAAAAACAAAGCAGAAAGGGAGCAAAACCTTGTCACACTGGCTGTGTTTCCGAGCGTGACAGCTTCTGCCCATGCTGGGAATGCAGCACCAAACACAAAAATCCTACTGCAACTCCTGGATCCCATAGCAGGAAGGACATGGAGATTCCCCGTGGGAATCAGGGATGCAGGACTCGGCTGTGCTGCCATCACTCCCTCAGGAATAGCCAGGTTTAGCTCCTTCTGTCTGCCCAGAGAGGGGGATTTGCCCCTGGATGCCCTGGAATGTTCCAGGCCAGGCTGCACACTGGGGCTGGGAGCAGCCCGGGACAGTGGGAGGTGTCCCTGCCCGTGGCAGCGCTGGCACTGGATGAGCTTGAAGGTCCTTCCAAGCCCAAATGGTTCTGTGAGTCTTAGAGCCCTGAGATTCTCATGACAGAGGTGGAAGTGCAAGAGCTTAAGGTCCCTTCCCAAAAAAACCCCATTGCACGACTCTGCAGCTTCTGGAGCCCTGGGTCCATGGAAATGCAGTTGCAGAGGAGCTCCGAGGAAATGGGTGTTTTGGGGAGAGCAGAGTGGCTGGAAGAGAGGAACAGGAACAGTCTCCTCGAGCAAGCCCTTGTGTCTCAGGGAGCGGGATCGGCTCGCTCCTAACGCACCGGGTGACTCCCAGAGCGGGGGATGGAAATGCAGCCCAGGTCCGAAAGAAACCTCTGCGCATCATGCGCGGGCGCGCTGCCCCTCTGCGCGGAGCCCCCACTCGGCACGCCCGCACGGGCGCGGTGGCTACTGCGCATGCGCGGGCGCGGTGGCTACTGCGCATGCGCGGGCGCGGTGGCTACGGCACATGCGCGGGCGCGGGGGCTACTGCGCATGCGCGGGCGCGGGGGCTACTGCGCATGCGGGGGCGCGGTGGCTACTGCGCATGCGGGGGCGCGGTGGCTACTGCGCATGCGCGGGCGTGGGGTGTACTGCGCATGCGCGGGCGCGGGGTCTACGGCGCATGCGCGGGCGCGGTGGCTACGGCGCATGCGCGGGCGCGCGTGCTACTGCGCATGCGCGGGGTCTACGGCGCATGCGCGGGCGCGGTGGCTACTGCGCATGCGCGGGCGCGGGTGCTACTGCGCATGCGCGGGCGCGGGGGCCACTGCGCATGCGCGGGCGCGGGGGCTACGGCGCATGCGCGGGCGCGGTGGCTACTGCGCATGCGCGGGCGCGGTGGCTACGGCGCATGCGCGGGCGCGGTGGCTGCTGCGCATGCGCGGGGGTGTGGCTACGGCGCATGCGCCAGCGCGGTGGCTACTGCGCATGCGCGGGCGCGGGTGCTACTGCGCATGCGCGGGGTCTACGGCGCATGCGCGGGCGCGGTGGCTACGGCGCATGCGCGGGCGCGGTGGCTACTACGCATGCGCGGCCGCGGGGGCTACTGCGCATGCGCGGGCGCGGGGGCTACTGCGCATGCGCGGGCGCGGGGGCTACGGCGCATGCGCGGGCGCGGTGGCTACTGCGAATGCGCGGGCGCGGGTGCTACTACGCATGCGCGGACGCGCTGGCCCTACCCCCACACCACTGCGCATGCGCGGGAGAACTGGGCCCCCCTCACCCCCCACTGCGCATGCGCGGGGCGCTGGGCCCGTCCCTGTGCTGGCACTGCTGGGGCACCTGCAGTGCTGGCAGCACCTCTGGGACAAGAGGGACACGGAGGGGCTGGAGCCAGTCCAGGCAAGGGAACGGAGCTGGCAAGGGGTTGGAGAGTTCCTGAGAGAGCTGGGAAAGGGGCACAGCCCGGAGCAAAGGAGGCTCAGGGGGGACCTTGTGGCTCTGGACAAGTCCCTGACAGGAGGGAGCAGCCGGGGGGGTCGGGCTCTGCTCGCAGGGAACAGGGACAGGAGGAGAGGGAACGGCCTCAGGCTGGGCCAGGGGAGGCTCAGGGTGGATATTGGGGAAATTCCTCCATGGAAAGGGCGCTCAGGCCTTGGCACAGCTGCCCAGGGAGGTTTGGAGTGCCCACCCCTGGGAGTGCTCCAACACCTGTGGCTGTGGCATGGGCGGACGTGGTCAGCGCCGGCCGTGCTGGTGCTGGTTGCACTCAGTGATCTCCGAGGTCTTTTCCAACCTTGATTCCGCTCTCAAGGCAGCCCCACGGAGGAGCAGCACAAAAGGCACCCCCAGGCTGCGAGCGGAGGGTTCAGAACACGCTGCGGCAGCAGGAACGAAGCTCTGCAGGATGAAACTGAAAAGGGGAGAAATGCCGAGCTCTGTGAAAGGGAACAACTGAGAGAGCCACAAACGAGCCACCAAACTTCTCACAGGGGACACCACCAGCAGCACAGGTGTGAAGGGACTTCTTTTTGCCCCAGAAGTGTGAATCCACAGCCCAAGCCACGTGCACACACTGCAGATGTGAAGTGTATTTTTACTGCCAGCAAGCACTTGGGAATAAAAAAACCTCAGCCCCAAAGCTTGATGTCTAAACAGCAACACACAAGTTCTAAGCCAGCTGTCGAGAGAAACAAAACACAGCAAAAACAAAGCAGAAAGGGAGCAAAACCTTGTCACACTGGCTGTGTTTCCGAGCGTGACAGCTTCTGCCCATGCTGGGAATGCAGCACCAAACACAAAAATCCTACTGCAACTCCTGGATCCCATAGCAGGAAGGACATGGAGATTCCCCGTGGGAATCAGGGATGCAGGACTCGGCTGTGCTGCCATCACTCCCTCAGGAATAGCCAGGTTTAGCTCCTTCTGTCTGCCCAGAGAGGGGGATTTGCCCCTGGATGCCCTGGAATGTTCCAGGCCAGGCTGCACACTGGGGCTGGGAGCAGCCCGGGACAGTGGGAGGTGTCCCTGCCCGTGGCAGCGCTGGCACTGGATGAGCTTGAAGGTCCTTCCAAGCCCAAATGGTTCTGTGAGTCTTAGAGCCCTGAGATTCTCATGACAGAGGTGGAAGTGCAAGAGCTTAAGGTCCCTTCCCAAAAAAACCCCATTGCACGACTCTGCAGCTTCTGGAGCCCTGGGTCCATGGAAATGCAGTTGCAGAGGAGCTCCGAGGAAATGGGTGTTTTGGGGAGAGCAGAGTGGCTGGAAGAGAGGAACAGGAACAGTCTCCTCGAGCAAGCCCTTGTGTCTCAGGGAGCGGGATCGGCTCGCTCCTAACGCACCGGGTGACTCCCAGAGCGGGGGATGGAAATGCAGCCCAGGTCCGAAAGAAACCTCTGCGCATCATGCGCGGGCGCGCTGCCCCTCTGCGCGGAGCCCCCACTCGGCACGCCCGCACGGGCGCGGTGGCTACTGCGCATGCGCGGGCGCGGTGGCTACTGCGCATGCGCGGGCGCGGTGGCTACGGCACATGCGCGGGCGCGGGGGCTACTGCGCATGCGCGGGCGCGGGGGCTACTGCGCATGCGGGGGCGCGGTGGCTACTGCGCATGCGGGGGCGCGGTGGCTACTGCGCATGCGCGGGCGTGGGGTGTACTGCGCATGCGCGGGCGCGGGGTCTACGGCGCATGCGCGGGCGCGGTGGCTACGGCGCATGCGCGGGCGCGCGTGCTACTGCGCATGCGCGGGGTCTACGGCGCATGCGCGGGCGCGGTGGCTACTGCGCATGCGCGGGCGCGGGTGCTACTGCGCATGCGCGGGCGCGGGGGCCACTGCGCATGCGCGGGCGCGGGGGCTACGGCGCATGCGCGGGCGCGGCGTCTACGGCGCATGCGCGGGCGCGGTGGCTACGGCGCATGCGCGGGCGCGGTGGCTGCTGCGCATGCGCGGGGGTGTGGCTACGGCGCATGCGCCAGCGCGGTGGCTACTGCGCATGCGCGGGCGCGGGTGCTACTGCGCATGCGCGGGGTCTACGGCGCATGCGCGGGCGCGGTGGCTACGGCGCATGCGCGGGCGCGGTGGCTACTACGCATGCGCGGCCGCGGGGGCTACTGCGCATGCGCGGGCGCGGGGGCTACTGCGCATGCGCGGGCGCGGGGGCTACGGCGCATGCGCGGGCGCGGTGGCTACTGCGAATGCGCGGGCGCGGGTGCTACTACGCATGCGCGGACGCGCTGGCCCTACCCCCACACCACTGCGCATGCGCGGGAGAACTGGGCCCCCCTCACCCCCCACTGCGCATGCGCGGGGCGCTGGGCCCGTCCCTGTGCTGGCACTGCTGGGGCACCTGCAGTGCTGGCAGCACCTCTGGGACAAGAGGGACACGGAGGGGCTGGAGCCAGTCCAGGCAAGGGAACGGAGCTGGCAAGGGGTTGGAGAGTTCCTGAGAGAGCTGGGAAAGGGGCACAGCCCGGAGCAAAGGAGGCTCAGGGGGGACCTTGTGGCTCTGGACAAGTCCCTGACAGGAGGGAGCAGCCGGGGGGGTCGGGCTCTGCTCGCAGGGAACAGGGACAGGAGGAGAGGGAACGGCCTCAGGCTGGGCCAGGGGAGGCTCAGGGTGGATATTGGGGAAATTCCTCCATGGAAAGGGCGCTCAGGCCTTGGCACAGCTGCCCAGGGAGGTTTGGAGTGCCCACCCCTGGGAGTGCTCCAACACCTGTGGCTGTGGCATGGGCGGACGTGGTCAGCGCCGGCCGTGCTGGTGCTGGTTGCACTCAGTGATCTCCGAGGTCTTTTCCAACCTTGATTCCGCTCTCAAGGCAGCCCCACGGAGGAGCAGCACAAAAGGCACCCCCAGGCTGCGAGCGGAGGGTTCAGAACACGCTGCGGCAGCAGGAACGAAGCTCTGCAGGATGAAACTGAAAAGGGGAGAAATGCCGAGCTCTGTGAAAGGGAACAACTGAGAGAGCCACAAACGAGCCACCAAACTTCTCACAGGGGACACCACCAGCAGCACAGGTGTGAAGGGACTTCTTTTTGCCCCAGAAGTGTGAATCCACAGCCCAAGCCACGTGCACACACTGCAGATGTGAAGTGTATTTTTACTGCCAGCAAGCACTTGGGAATAAAAAAACCTCAGCCCCAAAGCTTGATGTCTAAACAGCAACACACAAGTTCTAAGCCAGCTGTCGAGAGAAACAAAACACAGCAAAAACAAAGCAGAAAGGGAGCAAAACCTTGTCACACTGGCTGTGTTTCCGAGCGTGACAGCTTCTGCCCATGCTGGGAATGCAGCACCAAACACAAAAATCCTACTGCAACTCCTGGATCCCATAGCAGGAAGGACATGGAGATTCCCCGTGGGAATCAGGGATGCAGGACTCGGCTGTGCTGCCATCACTCCCTCAGGAATAGCCAGGTTTAGCTCCTTCTGTCTGCCCAGAGAGGGGGATTTGCCCCTGGATGCCCTGGAATGTTCCAGGCCAGGCTGCACACTGGGGCTGGGAGCAGCCCGGGACAGTGGGAGGTGTCCCTGCCCGTGGCAGCGCTGGCACTGGATGAGCTTGAAGGTCCTTCCAAGCCCAAATGGTTCTGTGAGTCTTAGAGCCCTGAGATTCTCATGACAGAGGTGGAAGTGCAAGAGCTTAAGGTCCCTTCCCAAAAAAACCCCATTGCACGACTCTGCAGCTTCTGGAGCCCTGGGTCCATGGAAATGCAGTTGCAGAGGAGCTCCGAGGAAATGGGTGTTTTGGGGAGAGCAGAGTGGCTGGAAGAGAGGAACAGGAACAGTCTCCTCGAGCAAGCCCTTGTGTCTCAGGGAGCGGGATCGGCTCGCTCCTAACGCACCGGGTGACTCCCAGAGCGGGGGATGGAAATGCAGCCCAGGTCCGAAAGAAACCTCTGCGCATCATGCGCGGGCGCGCTGCCCCTCTGCGCGGAGCCCCCACTCGGCACGCCCGCACGGGCGCGGTGGCTACTGCGCATGCGCGGGCGCGGTGGCTACTGCGCATGCGCGGGCGCGGTGGCTACGGCACATGGGCGGGCGCGGGGGCTACTGCGCATGCGCGGGCGCGGGGGCTACTGCGCATGCGGGGGCGCGGTGGCTACTGCGCATGCGCGGGGGCGGTGGCTACGGCGCATGCGCGGGCGCGGTGGCTACGGCGCATGCGCGGGCGCGGTGGCTACTGCGCATGCGCGGGCGCGGGGGCTACTGCGCATGCGCGGGCGCGGTGGCTAGTGCGCATGCGCGGGCGCGGTGGCTACGGCACATGCGCGGGCGCGGTGGCTACGGCGCATGCGCGGGCGCGGTGGCTACGGCGCATGCGCGGGCGCGGTGGCTACTGCGCATGCGCGGGCGCGGGTGCTACTGCGCATGCGCGGCGTCTACGGCGCATGCGCGGGCGCGGTGGCTACGGCGCATGCGCGGGCGCGGGTGCTACTACGCATGCGCGGGCGCGGGGGCTACTGCGCATGCGCGGGCGCGGGGGCTACGGCGCATGCGCGGGCGCGGTGGCTACTGCGCATGCGCGGGCGCGGGGGCTACGGCGCATGCTCGGGCGTGGGCGCGGTGGCTACGGCGCATGCGCGGGCGCGGGGTCTACGGCGCATGCGCGGGCGCGGTGGCTACGGCGCATGCGCGGGCGCGGTGGCTACTGCGCATGCGCGGGCGCGGGTGCTACCGCGCATGCGCGGGGTGTACGGCGCATGCGCGGGCGCGGTGGCTACGGCGCATGCGCGGGCGCGGGGGCTACTACGCATGCGCGGGCGCGGGGGCTACTGCGCATGCGCGGGCGCGGGGGCTACGGCGCATGCGCGGGCGCGGTGGCTACTGCGAATGCGCGGGCGCGGGTGCTACTACGCATGCGCGGACGCGCTGGCCCTACCCCCACACCACTGCGCATGCGCGGGAGAACTGGGCCCCCCTCACCCCCCACTGCGCATGCGCGGGGCGCTGGGCCCGTCCCTGTGCTGGCACTGCTGGGGCACCTGCAGTGCTGGCAGCACCTCTGGGACAAGAGGGACACGGAGGGGCTGGAGCCAGTCCAGGCAAGGGAACGGAGCTGGCAAGGGGTTGGAGAGTTCCTGAGAGAGCTGGGAAAGGGGCACAGCCCGGAGCAAAGGAGGCTCAGGGGGGACCTTGTGGCTCTGGACAAGTCCCTGACAGGAGGGAGCAGCCGGGGGGGTCGGGCTCTGCTCGCAGGGAACAGGGACAGGAGGAGAGGGAACGGCCTCAGGCTGGGCCAGGGGAGGCTCAGGGTGGATATTGGGGAAATTCCTCCATGGAAAGGGCGCTCAGGCCTTGGCACAGCTGCCCAGGGAGGTTTGGAGTGCCCACCCCTGGGAGTGCTCCAACACCTGTGGCTGTGGCATGGGCGGACGTGGTCAGCGCCGGCCGTGCTGGTGCTGGTTGCACTCAGTGATCTCCGAGGTCTTTTCCAACCTTGATTCCGCTCTCAAGGCAGCCCCACGGAGGAGCAGCACAAAAGGCACCCCCAGGCTGCGAGCGGAGGGTTCAGAACACGCTGCGGCAGCAGGAACGAAGCTCTGCAGGATGAAACTGAAAAGGGGAGAAATGCCGAGCTCTGTGAAAGGGAACAACTGAGAGAGCCACAAACGAGCCACCAAACTTCTCACAGGGGACACCACCAGCAGCACAGGTGTGAAGGGACTTCTTTTTGCCCCAGAAGTGTGAATCCACAGCCCAAGCCACGTGCACACACTGCAGATGTGAAGTGTATTTTTACTGCCAGCAAGCACTTGGGAATAAAAAAACCTCAGCCCCAAAGCTTGATGTCTAAACAGCAACACACAAGTTCTAAGCCAGCTGTCGAGAGAAACAAAACACAGCAAAAACAAAGCAGAAAGGGAGCAAAACCTTGTCACACTGGCTGTGTTTCCGAGCGTGACAGCTTCTGCCATGCTGGGAATGCAGCACCAAACACAAAAATCCTACTGCAACTCCTGGATCCCATAGCAGGAAGGACATGGAGATTCCCCGTGGGAATCAGGGATGCAGGACTCGGCTGTGCTGCCATCACTCCCTCAGGAATAGCCAGGTTTAGCTCCTTCTGTCTGCCCAGAGAGGGGGATTTGCCCCTGGATGCCCTGGAATGTTCCAGGCCAGGCTGCACACTGGGGCTGGGAGCAGCCCGGGACAGTGGGAGGTGTCCCTGCCCGTGGCAGCGCTGGCACTGGATGAGCTTGAAGGTCCTTCCAAGCCCAAATGGTTCTGTGAGTCTTAGAGCCCTGAGATTCTCATGACAGAGGTGGAAGTGCAAGAGCTTAAGGTCCCTTCCCAAAAAAACCCCATTGCACGACTCTGCAGCTTCTGGAGCCCTGGGTCCATGGAAATGCAGTTGCAGAGGAGCTCCGAGGAAATGGGTGTTTTGGGGAGAGCAGAGTGGCTGGAAGAGAGGAACAGGAACAGTCTCCTCGAGCAAGCCCTTGTGTCTCAGGGAGCGGGATCGGCTCGCTCCTAACGCACCGGGTGACTCCCAGAGCGGGGGATGGAAATGCAGCCCAGGTCCGAAAGAAACCTCTGCGCATCATGCGCGGGCGCGCTGCCCCTCTGCGCGGAGCCCCCACTCGGCACGCCCGCACGGGCGCGGTGGCTACTGCGCATGCGCGGGCGCGGTGGCTACGGCACATGCGCGGGCGCGGGGGCTACTGCGCATGCGCGGGCGCGGGGGCTACTGCGCATGCGGGGGCGCGGTGGCTACTGCGCATGCGGGGGCGCGGTGGCTACTGCGCATGCGCGGGCGTGGGGTGTACTGCGCATGCGCGGGCGCGGTGGCTACGGCGCATGCGCGGGCGCGGTGGCTACGGCGCATGCGCGGGCGCGGTGGCTACTGCGCATGCGCGGGCGCGGTGGCTACTGCGCATGCGCGGGGTCTACGGCGCATGCGCGGGCGCGGTGGCTACGGCGCATGCGCGGGCGCGGGTGCTACCACGCATGCGCGGGCGCGGGGGCTACTGCGCATGCGCGGGCGCGGTGGCTACGGCGCATGCGCGGGCGCGGTGGCTACTGCGCATGCGCGGGCGCGGGGTGTACTGCGCATGCGCGGGCGCGGGGGCTACTGCGCATGCGGGGGCGCGGTGGCTACTGCGCATGCGGGGGCGCGGTGGCTACTGCGCATGCGCGGGCGTGGGGTGTACTGCGCATGCGCGGGCGCGGTGGCTACGGCGCATGCGCGGGCGCGGTGGCTACGGCGCATGCGCGGGCGCGGGGGCTACGGCGCATGCGCGGGCGCGGTGGCTACTGCGCATGCGCCAGCGCGGGGTGTACTGCGCATGCTCGGGCGCGGTGGCTACTACGCATGCGCGGGCGCGGGGGCTACTGCGCATGCGCGGGCGCGGGCGCTACGGCGCATGCGCGGGCGCGGTGGCTACGGCACATGCGCGGGCGCGGTGGCTACTGCGCATGCGCGGGCGCGGGGGCTACTGCGCATGCGGGGGCGCGGTGGCTACTGCGCATGCGGGGGCGCGGTGGCTACTGCGCATGCGCGGGCGTGGGGTGTACTGCGCATGCGCGGGCGCGGTGGCTACTGCGCATGCGCGGGCGCGGTGGCTACGGCGCATGCGCGGGCGCGGTGGCTACTGCGCATGCGCGGGCGCGGGTGCTACTGCGCATGCGCGGGGTCTACGGCGCATGCGCGGGCGCGGTGGCTACGGCGCATGCGCGGGCGCGGGTGCTACTACGCATGCGTGGGCGCGGGGGCTACTGCGCGGGCGCGGGCGCGGGGGCTACGGCGCATGCGCGGGGTCTACGGCGCATGCGCGGGCGCGGTGGCTACGGCGCATGCGCGGGCGCGGGTGCTACTGCGCATGCGCGGGCGCGGGGACTACTGCGCATGCGCGGGCGCGGGGGCTACGGCGCATGCGCGGGCGCGGTGGCTACTGCGCATGCGCGGGCGCGGGGTGTACTGCGCATGCGCGGGCGCGGTGGCTACTACGCATGCGCGGGCGCGGGGGCTACTGCGCATGCGCGGGCGCGGGGGCTACGGCGCATGCGCGGGCGCGGTGGCTACTGCGCATGCGCGGGCGCGGTGGCTACGGGGCATGCTCGGGCGCGATGGCTACTGCGCATGCGCGGGCGCGGTGGCTACGGCGCATGCGCGGGCGCGGTGGCTACTGCGCATGCGCGGGAGAACTGGGCCCCCCTCACCCCCCACTGCGCATGCGCGGGGCGCTGGGCCCGTCCCTGTGCTGGCACTGCTGGGGCACCTGCAGTGCTGGCAGCACCTCTGGGACAAGAGGGACACGGAGGGGCTGGAGCGAGTCCAGGCAAGGGAACGGAGCTGGCAAGGGGCTGGAGAGTTCCTGAGAGAGCTGGGAAAGGGGCACAGCCCTGCAGCAAAGGAGGCTCAGGGGGGACCTTGTGGCTCTGGACAAGTCCCTGACAGGAGGGAGCAGCCGGGGGGGTCGGGCTCTGCTCGCAGGGAACAGGGACAGGAGGAGAGGGAACGGCCTCAGGCTGGGCCAGGGGAGGCTCAGGGTGGATATTGGGGAAATTCCTCCATGGAAAGGGCGCTCAGGCCTTGGCACAGCTGCCCAGGGAGGTTTGGAGTGCCCACCCCTGGGAGTGCTCCAACACCTGTGGCTGTGGCATGGGCGGACGTGGTCAGCGCCGGCCGTGCTGGTGCTGGTTGCACTCAGTGATCTCCGAGGTCTTTTCCAACCTTGATTCCGCTCTCAAGGCAGCCCCACGGAGGAGCAGCACAAAAGGCACCCCCAGGCTGCGAGCGGAGGGTTCAGAACACGCTGCGGCAGCAGGAACGAAGCTCTGCAGGATGAAACTGAAAAGGGGAGAAATGCCGAGCTCTGTGAAAGGGAACAACTGAGAGAGCCACAAACGAGCCACCAAACTTCTCACAGGGGACACCACCAGCAGCACAGGTGTGAAGGGACTTCTTTTTGCCCCAGAAGTGTGAATCCACAGCCCAAGCCACGTGCACACACTGCAGATGTGAAGTGTATTTTTACTGCCAGCAAGCACTTGGGAATAAAAAAACCTCAGCCCCAAAGCTTGATGTCTAAACAGCAACACACAAGTTCTAAGCCAGCTGTCGAGAGAAACAAAACACAGCAAAAACAAAGCAGAAAGGGAGCAAAACCTTGTCACACTGGCTGTGTTTCCGAGCGTGACAGCTTCTGCCATGCTGGGAATGCAGCACCAAACACAAAAATCCTACTGCAACTCCTGGATCCCATAGCAGGAAGGACATGGAGATTCCCCGTGGGAATCAGGGATGCAGGACTCGGCTGTGCTGCCATCACTCCCTCAGGAATAGCCAGGTTTAGCTCCTTCTGTCTGCCCAGAGAGGGGGATTTGCCCCTGGATGCCCTGGAATGTTCCAGGCCAGGCTGCACACTGGGGCTGGGAGCAGCCCGGGACAGTGGGAGGTGTCCCTGCCCGTGGCAGCGCTGGCACTGGATGAGCTTGAAGGTCCTTCCAAGCCCAAATGGTTCTGTGAGTCTTAGAGCCCTGAGATTCTCATGACAGAGGTGGAAGTGCAAGAGCTTAAGGTCCCTTCCCAAAAAAACCCCATTGCACGACTCTGCAGCTTCTGGAGCCCTGGGTCCATGGAAATGCAGTTGCAGAGGAGCTCCGAGGAAATGGGTGTTTTGGGGAGAGCAGAGTGGCTGGAAGAGAGGAACAGGAACAGTCTCCTCGAGCAAGCCCTTGTGTCTCAGGGAGCGGGATCGGCTCGCTCCTAACGCACCGGGTGACTCCCAGAGCGGGGGATGGAAATGCAGCCCAGGTCCGAAAGAAACCTCTGCGCATCATGCGCGGGCGCGCTGCCCCTCTGCGCGGAGCCCCCACTCGGCACGCCCGCACGGGCGCGGTGGCTACTGCGCATGCGCGGGCGCGGTGGCTACTGCGCATGCGCGGGCGCGGTGGCTACGGCACATGCGCGGGCGCGGGGGCTACTGCGCATGCGCGGGCGCGGTGGCTACGGCGCATGCGCCAGCGCGGTGGCTACTGCGCATGCGCGGGCGCGCGTGCTACTGCGCATGCGCGGGGTCTACGGCGCATGCGCGGGCGCGGTGGCTACGGCGCATGCGCGGGCGCGGGTGCTACTGCGCATGCGCGGGCGCGGGGGCTACTGCGCATGCGCGGGCGCGGGGGCTACGGCGCATGCGCGGGCGCGGTGGCTACTGCGCATGCGCGGGCGCGGGGTGTACTGCGCATGCTCGGGCGCGGGGGCTACTACGCGTGCGCGGGCGCGGGGGCTACTGCGCATGCGCGGGCGCGGGCGCTACGGCGCATGCGCGGGCGCGGTGGCTACGGCACATGCGCGGGCGCGGGGGCTACTGCGCATGCGCGGGCGCGGGGGCTACTGCGCATGCGGGGGCGCGGTGGCTACTGCGCATGCGGGGGCGCGGTGGCTACTGCGCATGCGCGGGCGTGGGGTGTACTGCGCATGCGCGGGCGCGGTGGCTACGGCGCATGCGCGGGCGCGGTGGCTACGGCGCATGCGCGGGCGCGGTGGCTACTGCGCATGCGCGGGCGCGGGTGCTACTGCGCATGCGCGGGGTCTACGGCGCATGCGCGGGCGCGGTGGCTACGGCGCATGCGCGGGCGCGGGTGCTACTACGCATGCGCGGGCGCGGGGGCTACTGCGCATGCGCGGGCGCGGGGGCTACGGCGCATGCGCGGGCGCGGTGGCTACTGCGCATGCGCGGGCGCGGGGTGTACTGCGCATGCGCGGGCGCGGTGGCTACGGCGCATGCGCGGGCGCGGTGGCTACTGCGCATGCGCGGGCGCGGTGGCTACTGCGCATGCGCGGGCGCGCGTGCTACTGCGCATGCGCGGGGTCTACGACGCATGCGCGGGCGCGGTGGCTACGGCGCATGCGCGGGCGCGGGTGCTACTGCGCATGCGCGGGCGCGGGGGCTACTGCGCATGCGCGGGCGCGGGGGCTACGGCGCATGCGCGGGCGCGGTGGCTACTGCGCATGCGCGGGCGCGGTGGCTACTGCGCATGCGCGGGCGCGGTGGCTACTACGCATGCGCGGGCGCGGGGGCTACTGCGCATGCGCGGGCGCGGGGGCTACGGCGCATGCGCGGGCGCGGTGGCTACTGCGCATGCGCGGGCGCGGTGGCTACGGGGCATGCTCGGGCGCGGTGGCTACTGCGCATGCGCGGGCGCGGTGGCTACGGCGCATGCGCGGGCGCGGTGGCTACTGCGCATGCGCGGGAGAACTGGGCCCCCCTCACCCCCCACTGCGCATGCGCGGGGCGCTGGGCCCGTCCCTGTGCTGGCACTGCTGGGGCACCTGCAGTGCTGGCAGCACCTCTGGGACAAGAGGGACACGGAGGGGCTGGAGCCAGTCCAGGCAAGGGAACGGAGCTGGCAAGGGGTTGGAGAGTTCCTGAGAGAGCTGGGAAAGGGGCACAGCCCGGAGCAAAGGAGGCTCAGGGGGGACCTTGTGGCTCTGGACAAGTCCCTGACAGGAGGGAGCAGCCGGGGGGGTCGGGCTCTGCTCGCAGGGAACAGGGACAGGAGGAGAGGGAACGGCCTCAGGCTGGGCCAGGGGAGGCTCAGGGTGGATATTGGGGAAATTCCTCCATGGAAAGGGCGCTCAGGCCTTGGCACAGCTGCCCAGGGAGGTTTGGAGTGCCCACCCCTGGGAGTGCTCCAACACCTGTGGCTGTGGCATGGGCGGACGTGGTCAGCGCCGGCCGTGCTGGTGCTGGTTGCACTCAGTGATCTCCGAGGTCTTTTCCAACCTTGATTCCGCTCTCAAGGCAGCCCCACGGAGGAGCAGCACAAAAGGCACCCCCAGGCTGCAAGCGGAGGGTTCAGAACACGCTGCGGCAGCAGGAACGAAGCTCTGCAGGATGAAACTGAAAAGGGGAGAAATGCCGAGCTCTGTGAAAGGGAACAACTGAGAGAGCCACAAACGAGCCACCAAACTTCTCACAGGGGACACCACCAGCAGCACAGGTGTGAAGGGACTTCTTTTTGCCCCAGAAGTGTGAATCCACAGCCCAAGCCACGTGCACACACTGCAGATGTGAAGTGTATTTTTACTGCCAGCAAGCACTTGGGAATAAAAAAACCTCAGCCCCAAAGCTTGATGTCTAAACAGCAACACACAAGTTCTAAGCCAGCTGTCGAGAGAAACAAAACACAGCAAAAACAAAGCAGAAAGGGAGCAAAACCTTGTCACACTGGCTGTGTTTCCGAGCGTGACAGCTTCTGCCCATGCTGGGAATGCAGCACCAAACACAAAAATCCTACTGCAACTCCTGGATCCCATAGCAGGAAGGACATGGAGATTCCCCGTGGGAATCAGGGATGCAGGACTCGGCTGTGCTGCCATCACTCCCTCAGGAATAGCCAGGTTTAGCTCCTTCTGTCTGCCCAGAGAGGGGGATTTGCCCCTGGATGCCCTGGAATGTTCCAGGCCAGGCTGCACACTGGGGCTGGGAGCAGCCCGGGACAGTGGGAGGTGTCCCTGCCCGTGGCAGCGCTGGCACTGGATGAGCTTGAAGGTCCTTCCAAGCCCAAATGGTTCTGTGAGTCTTAGAGCCCTGAGATTCTCATGACAGAGGTGGAAGTGCAAGAGCTTAAGGTCCCTTCCCAAAAAAACCCCATTGCACGACTCTGCAGCTTCTGGAGCCCTGGGTCCATGGAAATGCAGTTGCAGAGGAGCTCCGAGGAAATGGGTGTTTTGGGGAGAGCAGAGTGGCTGGAAGAGAGGAACAGGAACAGTCTCCTCGAGCAAGCCCTTGTGTCTCAGGGAGCGGGATCGGCTCGCTCCTAACGCACCGGGTGACTCCCAGAGCGGGGGATGGAAATGCAGCCCAGGTCCGAAAGAAACCTCTGCGCATCATGCGCGGGCGCGCTGCCCCTCTGCGCGGAGCCCCCACTCGGCACGCCCGCACGGGCGCGGTGGCTACCGCGCATGCGCGGGCGCGGTGGCTACTGCGCATGCGCGGGCGCGGTGGCTACGGCACATGCGCGGGCGCGGGGGCTACTGCGCATGCGCGGGCGCGGGGGCTACTGCGCATGCGGGGGCGCGGTGGCTACTGCGCATGCGGGGGCGCGGTGGCTACTGCGCATGCGCGGGCGTGGGGTGTACTGCGCATGCGCGGGCGCGGTGGCTACGGCGCATGCGCGGGCGCGGTGGCTACGGCGCATGCGCGGGCGCGGTGGCTACTGCGCATGCGCGGGCGCGGGTGCTACTGCGCATGCGCGGGGTCTACGGCGCATGCGCGGGCGCGGTGGCTACGGCGCATGCGCGGGCGCGGGTGCTACTACGCATGCGCGGGCGCGGGGGCTACTGCGCATGCGCGGGCGCGGGGGCTACGGCGCATGCGCGGGCGCGGTGGCTACTGCGCATGCGCGGGCGCGGGGTGTACTGCGCATGCGCGGGCGCGGTGGCTACGGCGCATGCGCGGGCGCGGTGGCTACTGCGCATGCGCCAGCGCGGTGGCTACTGCGCATGCGCGGGCGCGCGTGCTACTGCGCATGCGCGGGGTCTACGGCGCATGCGCGGGCGCGGTGGCTACGGCGCATGCGCGGGCGCGGGTGCTACTGCGCATGCGCGGGCGCGGGGGCTACTGCGCATGCGCGGGCGCGGGGTCTACGGCGCATGCGCGGGCGCGGTGGCTACTGCGCATGCGCGGGCGCGGGGTGTACTGCGCATGCTCGGGCGCGGTGGCTACTACGCATGCGCGGGCGCGGGGGCTACTGCGCATGCGCGGGCGCGGTGGCTACTGCGCATGCGCGGACGCGCTGGCCCTACCCCCACACCACTGCGCATGCGCGGGAGAACTGGGCCCCCCTCACCCCCCACTGCGCATGCGCGGGGCGCTGGGCCCGTCCCTGTGCTGGCACTGCTGGGGCACCTGCAGTGCTGGCAGCACCTCTGGGACAAGAGGGACACGGAGGGGCTGGAGCGAGTCCAGGCAAGGGAACGGAGCTGGCAAGGGGCTGGAGAGTTCCTGAGAGAGCTGGGAAAGGGGCACAGCCCGGAGCAAAGGAGGCTCAGGGGGGACCTTGTGGCTCTGGACAAGTCCCTGACAGGAGGGAGCAGCCGGGGGGGTCGGGCTCTGCTCGCAGGGAACAGGGACAGGAGGAGAGGGAACGGCCTCAGGCTGGGCCAGGGGAGGCTCAGGGTGGATATTGGGGAAATTCCTCCATGGAAAGGGCGCTCAGGCCTTGGCACAGCTGCCCAGGGAGGTTTGGAGTGCCCACCCCTGGGAGTGCTCCAACACCTGTGGCTGTGGCATGGGCGGACGTGGTCAGCGCCGGCCGTGCTGGTGCTGGTTGCACTCAGTGATCTCCGAGGTCTTTTCCAACCTTGATTCCGCTCTCAAGGCAGCCCCACGGAGGAGCAGCACAAAAGGCACCCCCAGGCTGCGAGCGGAGGGTTCAGAACACGCTGCGGCAGCAGGAACGAAGCTCTGCAGGATGAAACTGAAAAGGGGAGAAATGCCGAGCTCTGTGAAAGGGAACAACTGAGAGAGCCACAAACGAGCCACCAAACTTCTCACAGGGGACACCACCAGCAGCACAGGTGTGAAGGGACTTCTTTTTGCCCCAGAAGTGTGAATCCACAGCCCAAGCCACGTGCACACACTGCAGATGTGAAGTGTATTTTTACTGCCAGCAAGCACTTGGGAATAAAAAAACCTCAGCCCCAAAGCTTGATGTCTAAACAGCAACACACAAGTTCTAAGCCAGCTGTCGAGAGAAACAAAACACAGCAAAAACAAAGCAGAAAGGGAGCAAAACCTTGTCACACTGGCTGTGTTTCCGAGCGTGACAGCTTCTGCCCATGCTGGGAATGCAGCACCAAACACAAAAATCCTACTGCAACTCCTGGATCCCATAGCAGGAAGGACATGGAGATTCCCCGTGGGAATCAGGGATGCAGGACTCGGCTGTGCTGCCATCACTCCCTCAGGAATAGCCAGGTTTAGCTCCTTCTGTCTGCCCAGAGAGGGGGATTTGCCCCTGGATGCCCTGGAATGTTCCAGGCCAGGCTGCACACTGGGGCTGGGAGCAGCCCGGGACAGTGGGAGGTGTCCCTGCCCGTGGCAGCGCTGGCACTGGATGAGCTTGAAGGTCCTTCCAAGCCCAAATGGTTCTGTGAGTCTTAGAGCCCTGAGATTCTCATGACAGAGGTGGAAGTGCAAGAGCTTAAGGTCCCTTCCCAAAAAAACCCCATTGCACGACTCTGCAGCTTCTGGAGCCCTGGGTCCATGGAAATGCAGTTGCAGAGGAGCTCCGAGGAAATGGGTGTTTTGGGGAGAGCAGAGTGGCTGGAAGAGAGGAACAGGAACAGTCTCCTCGAGCAAGCCCTTGTGTCTCAGGGAGCGGGATCGGCTCGCTCCTAACGCACCGGGTGACTCCCAGAGCGGGGGATGGAAATGCAGCCCAGGTCCGAAAGAAACCTCTGCGCATCATGCGCGGGCGCGCTGCCCCTCTGCGCGGAGCCCCCACTCGGCACGCCCGCACGGGCGCGGTGGCTACTGCGCATGCGCGGGCGCGGTGGCTACTGCGCATGCGCGGGCGCGGTGGCTACGGCACATGCGCGGGCGCGGGGGCTACTGCGCATGCGCGGGCGCGGGGGCTACTGCGCATGCGGGGGCGCGGTGGCTACTGCGCATGCGGGGGCGCGGTGGCTACTGCGCATGCGCGGGCGTGGGGTGTACTGCGCATGCGCGGGCGCGGGGTCTACGGCGCATGCGCGGGCGCGGTGGCTACGGCGCATGCGCGGGCGCGGTGGCTACTGCGCATGCGCGGGCGCGGGTGCTACTGCGCATGCGCGGGGTCTACGGCGCATGCGCGGGCGCGGTGGCTACGGCGCATGCGCGGGCGCGGGTGCTACTACGCATGCGCGGGCGCGGGGGCTACTGCGCATGCGCGGGCGCGGGTGCTACGGCGCATGCGCGGGCGCGGGGGCTACTGCGCATGCGGGGGCGCGGTGGCTACTGCGCATGCGGGGGCGCGGTGGCTACTGCGCATGCGCGGGCGTGGGGTGTACTGCGCATGCGCGGGCGCGGGGTCTACGGCGCATGCGCGGGCGCGGTGGCTACGGCGCATGCGCGGGCGCGGTGGCTACTGCGCATGCGCGGGCGCGGGTGCTACTGCGCATGCGCGGGGTCTACGGCGCATGCGCGGGCGCGGTGGCTACGGCGCATGCGCGGGCGCGGGTGCTACTACGCATGCGCGGGCGCGGGGGCTACTGCGCATGCGCGGGCGCGGGGGCTACGGCGCATGCGCGGGCGCGGTGGCTACTGCGAATGCGCGGGCGCGGGTGCTACTACGCATGCGCGGACGCGCTGGCCCTACCCCCACACCACTGCGCATGCGCGGGAGAACTGGGCCCCCCTCACCCCCCACTGCGCATGCGCGGGGCGCTGGGCCCGTCCCTGTGCTGGCACTGCTGGGGCACCTGCAGTGCTGGCAGCACCTCTGGGACAAGAGGGACACGGAGGGGCTGGAGCCAGTCCAGGCAAGGGAACGGAGCTGGCAAGGGGTTGGAGAGTTCCTGAGAGAGCTGGGAAAGGGGCACAGCCCGGAGCAAAGGAGGCTCAGGGGGGACCTTGTGGCTCTGGACAAGTCCCTGACAGGAGGGAGCAGCCGGGGGGGTCGGGCTCTGCTCGCAGGGAACAGGGACAGGAGGAGAGGGAACGGCCTCAGGCTGGGCCAGGGGAGGCTCAGGGTGGATATTGGGGAAATTCCTCCATGGAAAGGGCGCTCAGGCCTTGGCACAGCTGCCCAGGGAGGTTTGGAGTGCCCACCCCTGGGAGTGCTCCAACACCTGTGGCTGTGGCATGGGCGGACGTGGTCAGCGCCGGCCGTGCTGGTGCTGGTTGCACTCAGTGATCTCCGAGGTCTTTTCCAACCTTGATTCCGCTCTCAAGGCAGCCCCACGGAGGAGCAGCACAAAAGGCACCCCCAGGCTGCGAGCGGAGGGTTCAGAACACGCTGCGGCAGCAGGAACGAAGCTCTGCAGGATGAAACTGAAAAGGGGAGAAATGCCGAGCTCTGTGAAAGGGAACAACTGAGAGAGCCACAAACGAGCCACCAAACTTCTCACAGGGGACACCACCAGCAGCACAGGTGTGAAGGGACTTCTTTTTGCCCCAGAAGTGTGAATCCACAGCCCAAGCCACGTGCACACACTGCAGATGTGAAGTGTATTTTTACTGCCAGCAAGCACTTGGGAATAAAAAAACCTCAGCCCCAAAGCTTGATGTCTAAACAGCAACACACAAGTTCTAAGCCAGCTGTCGAGAGAAACAAAACACAGCAAAAACAAAGCAGAAAGGGAGCAAAACCTTGTCACACTGGCTGTGTTTCCGAGCGTGACAGCTTCTGCCATGCTGGGAATGCAGCACCAAACACAAAAATCCTACTGCAACTCCTGGATCCCATAGCAGGAAGGACATGGAGATTCCCCGTGGGAATCAGGGATGCAGGACTCGGCTGTGCTGCCATCACTCCCTCAGGAATAGCCAGGTTTAGCTCCTTCTGTCTGCCCAGAGAGGGGGATTTGCCCCTGGATGCCCTGGAATGTTCCAGGCCAGGCTGCACACTGGGGCTGGGAGCAGCCCGGGACAGTGGGAGGTGTCCCTGCCCGTGGCAGCGCTGGCACTGGATGAGCTTGAAGGTCCTTCCAAGCCCAAATGGTTCTGTGAGTCTTAGAGCCCTGAGATTCTCATGACAGAGGTGGAAGTGCAAGAGCTTAAGGTCCCTTCCCAAAAAAACCCCATTGCACGACTCTGCAGCTTCTGGAGCCCTGGGTCCATGGAAATGCAGTTGCAGAGGAGCTCCGAGGAAATGGGTGTTTTGGGGAGAGCAGAGTGGCTGGAAGAGAGGAACAGGAACAGTCTCCTCGAGCAAGCCCTTGTGTCTCAGGGAGCGGGATCGGCTCGCTCCTAACGCACCGGGTGACTCCCAGAGCGGGGGATGGAAATGCAGCCCAGGTCCGAAAGAAACCTCTGCGCATCATGCGCGGGCGCGCTGCCCCTCTGCGCGGAGCCCCCACTCGGCACGCCCGCACGGGCGCGGTGGCTACTGCGCATGCGCGGGCGCGGTGGCTACGGCACATGCGCGGGCGCGGGGGCTACTGCGCATGCGCGGGCGCGGGGGCTACTGCGCATGCGGGGGCGCGGTGGCTACTGCGCATGCGGGGGCGCGGTGGCTACTGCGCATGCGCGGGCGTGGGGTGTACTGCGCATGCGCGGGCGCGGTGGCTACGGCGCATGCGCGGGCGCGGTGGCTACGGCGCATGCGCGGGCGCGGTGGCTACTGCGCATGCGCGGGCGCGGTGGCTACTGCGCATGCGCGGGGTCTACGGCGCATGCGCGGGCGCGGTGGCTACGGCGCATGCGCGGGCGCGGGTGCTACCACGCATGCGCGGGCGCGGGGGCTACTGCGCATGCGCGGGCGCGGTGGCTACGGCGCATGCGCGGGCGCGGTGGCTACTGCGCATGCGCGGGCGCGGGGTGTACTGCGCATGCGCGGGCGCGGGGGCTACTGCGCATGCGGGGGCGCGGTGGCTACTGCGCATGCGGGGGCGCGGTGGCTACTGCGCATGCGCGGGCGTGGGGTGTACTGCGCATGCGCGGGCGCGGTGGCTACGGCGCATGCGCGGGCGCGGTGGCTACGGCGCATGCGCGGGCGCGGGGGCTACGGCGCATGCGCGGGCGCGGTGGCTACTGCGCATGCGCCAGCGCGGGGTGTACTGCGCATGCTCGGGCGCGGTGGCTACTACGCATGCGCGGGCGCGGGGGCTACTGCGCATGCGCGGGCGCGGGCGCTACGGCGCATGCGCGGGCGCGGTGGCTACGGCACATGCGCGGGCGCGGTGGCTACTGCGCATGCGCGGGCGCGGGGGCTACTGCGCATGCGGGGGCGCGGTGGCTACTGCGCATGCGGGGGCGCGGTGGCTACTGCGCATGCGCGGGCGTGGGGTGTACTGCGCATGCGCGGGTGCGGTGGCTACTGCGCATGCGCGGGCGCGGTGGCTACGGCGCATGCGCGGGCGCGGTGGCTACTGCGCATGCGCGGGCGCGGGTGCTACTGCGCATGCGCGGGGTCTACGGCGCATGCGCGGGCGCGGTGGCTACGGCGCATGCGCGGGCGCGGGTGCTACTACGCATGCGTGGGCGCGGGGGCTACTGCGCGGGCGCGGGCGCGGGGGCTACGGCGCATGCGCGGGGTCTACGGCGCATGCGCGGGCGCGGTGGCTACGGCGCATGCGCGGGCGCGGGTGCTACTGCGCATGCGCGGGCGCGGGGACTACTGCGCATGCGCGGGCGCGGGGGCTACGGCGCATGCGCGGGCGCGGTGGCTACTGCGCATGCGCGGGCGCGGGGTGTACTGCGCATGCGCGGGCGCGGTGGCTACTACGCATGCGCGGGCGCGGGGGCTACTGCGCATGCGCGGGCGCGGGGGCTACGGCGCATGCGCGGGCGCGGTGGCTACTGCGCATGCGCGGGCGCGGTGGCTACGGGGCATGCTCGGGCGCGATGGCTACTGCGCATGCGCGGGCGCGGTGGCTACGGCGCATGCGCGGGCGCGGTGGCTACTGCGCATGCGCGGGAGAACTGGGCCCCCCTCACCCCCCACTGCGCATGCGCGGGGCGCTGGGCCCGTCCCTGTGCTGGCACTGCTGGGGCACCTGCAGTGCTGGCAGCACCTCTGGGACAAGAGGGACACGGAGGGGCTGGAGCGAGTCCAGGCAAGGGAACGGAGCTGGCAAGGGGCTGGAGAGTTCCTGAGAGAGCTGGGAAAGGGGCACAGCCCTGCAGCAAAGGAGGCTCAGGGGGGACCTTGTGGCTCTGGACAAGTCCCTGACAGGAGGGAGCAGCCGGGGGGGTCGGGCTCTGCTCGCAGGGAACAGGGACAGGAGGAGAGGGAACGGCCTCAGGCTGGGCCAGGGGAGGCTCAGGGTGGATATTGGGGAAATTCCTCCATGGAAAGGGCGCTCAGGCCTTGGCACAGCTGCCCAGGGAGGTTTGGAGTGCCCACCCCTGGGAGTGCTCCAACACCTGTGGCTGTGGCATGGGCGGACGTGGTCAGCGCCGGCCGTGCTGGTGCTGGTTGCACTCAGTGATCTCCGAGGTCTTTTCCAACCTTGATTCCGCTCTCAAGGCAGCCCCACGGAGGAGCAGCACAAAAGGCACCCCCAGGCTGCGAGCGGAGGGTTCAGAACACGCTGCGGCAGCAGGAACGAAGCTCTGCAGGATGAAACTGAAAAGGGGAGAAATGCCGAGCTCTGTGAAAGGGAACAACTGAGAGAGCCACAAACGAGCCACCAAACTTCTCACAGGGGACACCACCAGCAGCACAGGTGTGAAGGGACTTCTTTTTGCCCCAGAAGTGTGAATCCACAGCCCAAGCCACGTGCACACACTGCAGATGTGAAGTGTATTTTTACTGCCAGCAAGCACTTGGGAATAAAAAAACCTCAGCCCCAAAGCTTGATGTCTAAACAGCAACACACAAGTTCTAAGCCAGCTGTCGAGAGAAACAAAACACAGCAAAAACAAAGCAGAAAGGGAGCAAAACCTTGTCACACTGGCTGTGTTTCCGAGCGTGACAGCTTCTGCCATGCTGGGAATGCAGCACCAAACACAAAAATCCTACTGCAACTCCTGGATCCCATAGCAGGAAGGACATGGAGATTCCCCGTGGGAATCAGGGATGCAGGACTCGGCTGTGCTGCCATCACTCCCTCAGGAATAGCCAGGTTTAGCTCCTTCTGTCTGCCCAGAGAGGGGGATTTGCCCCTGGATGCCCTGGAATGTTCCAGGCCAGGCTGCACACTGGGGCTGGGAGCAGCCCGGGACAGTGGGAGGTGTCCCTGCCCGTGGCAGCGCTGGCACTGGATGAGCTTGAAGGTCCTTCCAAGCCCAAATGGTTCTGTGAGTCTTAGAGCCCTGAGATTCTCATGACAGAGGTGGAAGTGCAAGAGCTTAAGGTCCCTTCCCAAAAAAACCCCATTGCACGACTCTGCAGCTTCTGGAGCCCTGGGTCCATGGAAATGCAGTTGCAGAGGAGCTCCGAGGAAATGGGTGTTTTGGGGAGAGCAGAGTGGCTGGAAGAGAGGAACAGGAACAGTCTCCTCGAGCAAGCCCTTGTGTCTCAGGGAGCGGGATCGGCTCGCTCCTAACGCACCGGGTGACTCCCAGAGCGGGGGATGGAAATGCAGCCCAGGTCCGAAAGAAACCTCTGCGCATCATGCGCGGGCGCGCTGCCCCTCTGCGCGGAGCCCCCACTCGGCACGCCCGCACGGGCGCGGTGGCTACTGCGCATGCGCGGGCGCGGTGGCTACTGCGCATGCGCGGGCGCGGTGGCTACGGCACATGCGCGGGCGCGGGGGCTACTGCGCATGCGCGGGCGCGGTGGCTACGGCGCATGCGCCAGCGCGGTGGCTACTGCGCATGCGCGGGCGCGCGTGCTACTGCGCATGCGCGGGGTCTACGGCGCATGCGCGGGCGCGGTGGCTACGGCGCATGCGCGGGCGCGGGTGCTACTGCGCATGCGCGGGCGCGGGGGCTACTGCGCATGCGCGGGCGCGGGGGCTACGGCGCATGCGCGGGCGCGGTGGCTACTGCGCATGCGCGGGCGCGGGGTGTACTGCGCATGCTCGGGCGCGGGGGCTACTACGCGTGCGCGGGCGCGGGGGCTACTGCGCATGCGCGGGCGCGGGCGCTACGGCGCATGCGCGGGCGCGGTGGCTACGGCACATGCGCGGGCGCGGGGGCTACTGCGCATGCGCGGGCGCGGGGGCTACTGCGCATGCGGGGGCGCGGTGGCTACTGCGCATGCGGGGGCGCGGTGGCTACTGCGCATGCGCGGGCGTGGGGTGTACTGCGCATGCGCGGGCGCGGTGGCTACGGCGCATGCGCGGGCGCGGTGGCTACGGCGCATGCGCGGGCGCGGTGGCTACTGCGCATGCGCGGGCGCGGGTGCTACTGCGCATGCGCGGGGTCTACGGCGCATGCGCGGGCGCGGTGGCTACGGCGCATGCGCGGGCGCGGGTGCTACTACGCATGCGCGGGCGCGGGGGCTACTGCGCATGCGCGGGCGCGGGGGCTACGGCGCATGCGCGGGCGCGGTGGCTACTGCGCATGCGCGGGCGCGGGGTGTACTGCGCATGCGCGGGCGCGGTGGCTACGGCGCATGCGCGGGCGCGGTGGCTACTGCGCATGCGCGGGCGCGGTGGCTACTGCGCATGCGCGGGCGCGCGTGCTACTGCGCGGGCGCGGTGTCTACGACGCATGCGCGGGCGCGGTGGCTACGGCGCATGCGCGGGCGCGGGTGCTACTGCGCATGCGCGGGCGCGGGGGCTACTGCGCATGCGCGGGCGCGGGGGCTACGGCGCATGCGCGGGCGCGGTGGCTACTGCGCATGCGCGGGCGCGGTGGCTACTGCGCATGCGCGGGCGCGGTGGCTACTACGCATGCGCGGGCGCGGGGGCTACTGCGCATGCGCGGGCGCGGGGGCTACGGCGCATGCGCGGGCGCGGTGGCTACTGCGCATGCGCGGGCGCGGTGGCTACGGGGCATGCTCGGGCGCGGTGGCTACTGCGCATGCGCGGGCGCGGTGGCTACGGCGCATGCGCGGGCGCGGTGGCTACTGCGCATGCGCGGGAGAACTGGGCCCCCCTCACCCCCCACTGCGCATGCGCGGGGCGCTGGGCCCGTCCCTGTGCTGGCACTGCTGGGGCACCTGCAGTGCTGGCAGCACCTCTGGGACAAGAGGGACACGGAGGGGCTGGAGCCAGTCCAGGCAAGGGAACGGAGCTGGCAAGGGGTTGGAGAGTTCCTGAGAGAGCTGGGAAAGGGGCACAGCCCGGAGCAAAGGAGGCTCAGGGGGGACCTTGTGGCTCTGGACAAGTCCCTGACAGGAGGGAGCAGCCGGGGGGGTCGGGCTCTGCTCGCAGGGAACAGGGACAGGAGGAGAGGGAACGGCCTCAGGCTGGGCCAGGGGAGGCTCAGGGTGGATATTGGGGAAATTCCTCCATGGAAAGGGCGCTCAGGCCTTGGCACAGCTGCCCAGGGAGGTTTGGAGTGCCCACCCCTGGGAGTGCTCCAACACCTGTGGCTGTGGCATGGGCGGACGTGGTCAGCGCCGGCCGTGCTGGTGCTGGTTGCACTCAGTGATCTCCGAGGTCTTTTCCAACCTTGATTCCGCTCTCAAGGCAGCCCCACGGAGGAGCAGCACAAAAGGCACCCCCAGGCTGCAAGCGGAGGGTTCAGAACACGCTGCGGCAGCAGGAACGAAGCTCTGCAGGATGAAACTGAAAAGGGGAGAAATGCCGAGCTCTGTGAAAGGGAACAACTGAGAGAGCCACAAACGAGCCACCAAACTTCTCACAGGGGACACCACCAGCAGCACAGGTGTGAAGGGACTTCTTTTTGCCCCAGAAGTGTGAATCCACAGCCCAAGCCACGTGCACACACTGCAGATGTGAAGTGTATTTTTACTGCCAGCAAGCACTTGGGAATAAAAAAACCTCAGCCCCAAAGCTTGATGTCTAAACAGCAACACACAAGTTCTAAGCCAGCTGTCGAGAGAAACAAAACACAGCAAAAACAAAGCAGAAAGGGAGCAAAACCTTGTCACACTGGCTGTGTTTCCGAGCGTGACAGCTTCTGCCCATGCTGGGAATGCAGCACCAAACACAAAAATCCTACTGCAACTCCTGGATCCCATAGCAGGAAGGACATGGAGATTCCCCGTGGGAATCAGGGATGCAGGACTCGGCTGTGCTGCCATCACTCCCTCAGGAATAGCCAGGTTTAGCTCCTTCTGTCTGCCCAGAGAGGGGGATTTGCCCCTGGATGCCCTGGAATGTTCCAGGCCAGGCTGCACACTGGGGCTGGGAGCAGCCCGGGACAGTGGGAGGTGTCCCTGCCCGTGGCAGCGCTGGCACTGGATGAGCTTGAAGGTCCTTCCAAGCCCAAATGGTTCTGTGAGTCTTAGAGCCCTGAGATTCTCATGACAGAGGTGGAAGTGCAAGAGCTTAAGGTCCCTTCCCAAAAAAACCCCATTGCACGACTCTGCAGCTTCTGGAGCCCTGGGTCCATGGAAATGCAGTTGCAGAGGAGCTCCGAGGAAATGGGTGTTTTGGGGAGAGCAGAGTGGCTGGAAGAGAGGAACAGGAACAGTCTCCTCGAGCAAGCCCTTGTGTCTCAGGGAGCGGGATCGGCTCGCTCCTAACGCACCGGGTGACTCCCAGAGCGGGGGATGGAAATGCAGCCCAGGTCCGAAAGAAACCTCTGCGCATCATGCGCGGGCGCGCTGCCCCTCTGCGCGGAGCCCCCACTCGGCACGCCCGCACGGGCGCGGTGGCTACCGCGCATGCGCGGGCGCGGTGGCTACTGCGCATGCGCGGGCGCGGGGGCTACTGCGCATGCGGGGGCGCGGTGGCTACTGCGCATGCGGGGGCGCGGTGGCTACTGCGCATGCGCGGGCGTGGGGTGTACTGCGCATGCGCGGGCGCGGTGGCTACGGCGCATGCGCGGGCGCGGTGGCTACGGCGCATGCGCGGGCGCGGTGGCTACTGCGCATGCGCGGGCGCGGGTGCTACTGCGCATGCGCGGGGTCTACGGCGCATGCGCGGGCGCGGTGGCTACGGCGCATGCGCGGGCGCGGGTGCTACTACGCATGCGCGGGCGCGGGGGCTACTGCGCATGCGCGGGCGCGGGGGCTACGGCGCATGCGCGGGCGCGGTGGCTACTGCGCATGCGCGGGCGCGGGGTGTACTGCGCATGCGCGGGCGCGGTGGCTACGGCGCATGCGCGGGCGCGGTGGCTACTGCGCATGCGCCAGCGCGGTGGCTACTGCGCATGCGCGGGCGCGCGTGCTACTGCGCATGCGCGGGGTCTACGGCGCATGCGCGGGCGCGGTGGCTACGGCGCATGCGCGGGCGCGGGTGCTACTGCGCATGCGCGGGCGCGGGGGCTACTGCGCATGCGCGGGCGCGGGGTCTACGGCGCATGCGCGGGCGCGGTGGCTACTGCGCATGCGCGGGCGCGGGGTGTACTGCGCATGCTCGGGCGCGGTGGCTACTACGCATGCGCGGGCGCGGGGGCTACTGCGCATGCGCGGGCGCGGTGGCTACTGCGCATGCGCGGACGCGCTGGCCCTACCCCCACACCACTGCGCATGCGCGGGAGAACTGGGCCCCCCTCACCCCCCACTGCGCATGCGCGGGGCGCTGGGCCCGTCCCTGTGCTGGCACTGCTGGGGCACCTGCAGTGCTGGCAGCACCTCTGGGACAAGAGGGACACGGAGGGGCTGGAGCGAGTCCAGGCAAGGGAACGGAGCTGGCAAGGGGCTGGAGAGTTCCTGAGAGAGCTGGGAAAGGGGCACAGCCCGGAGCAAAGGAGGCTCAGGGGGGACCTTGTGGCTCTGGACAAGTCCCTGACAGGAGGGAGCAGCCGGGGGGGTCGGGCTCTGCTCGCAGGGAACAGGGACAGGAGGAGAGGGAACGGCCTCAGGCTGGGCCAGGGGAGGCTCAGGGTGGATATTGGGGAAATTCCTCCATGGAAAGGGCGCTCAGGCCTTGGCACAGCTGCCCAGGGAGGTTTGGAGTGCCCACCCCTGGGAGTGCTCCAACACCTGTGGCTGTGGCATGGGCGGACGTGGTCAGCGCCGGCCGTGCTGGTGCTGGTTGCACTCAGTGATCTCCGAGGTCTTTTCCAACCTTGATTCCGCTCTCAAGGCAGCCCCACGGAGGAGCAGCACAAAAGGCACCCCCAGGCTGCGAGCGGAGGGTTCAGAACACGCTGCGGCAGCAGGAACGAAGCTCTGCAGGATGAAACTGAAAAGGGGAGAAATGCCGAGCTCTGTGAAAGGGAACAACTGAGAGAGCCACAAACGAGCCACCAAACTTCTCACAGGGGACACCACCAGCAGCACAGGTGTGAAGGGACTTCTTTTTGCCCCAGAAGTGTGAATCCACAGCCCAAGCCACGTGCACACACTGCAGATGTGAAGTGTATTTTTACTGCCAGCAAGCACTTGGGAATAAAAAAACCTCAGCCCCAAAGCTTGATGTCTAAACAGCAACACACAAGTTCTAAGCCAGCTGTCGAGAGAAACAAAACACAGCAAAAACAAAGCAGAAAGGGAGCAAAACCTTGTCACACTGGCTGTGTTTCCGAGCGTGACAGCTTCTGCCCATGCTGGGAATGCAGCACCAAACACAAAAATCCTACTGCAACTCCTGGATCCCATAGCAGGAAGGACATGGAGATTCCCCGTGGGAATCAGGGATGCAGGACTCGGCTGTGCTGCCATCACTCCCTCAGGAATAGCCAGGTTTAGCTCCTTCTGTCTGCCCAGAGAGGGGGATTTGCCCCTGGATGCCCTGGAATGTTCCAGGCCAGGCTGCACACTGGGGCTGGGAGCAGCCCGGGACAGTGGGAGGTGTCCCTGCCCGTGGCAGCGCTGGCACTGGATGAGCTTGAAGGTCCTTCCAAGCCCAAATGGTTCTGTGAGTCTTAGAGCCCTGAGATTCTCATGACAGAGGTGGAAGTGCAAGAGCTTAAGGTCCCTTCCCAAAAAAACCCCATTGCACGACTCTGCAGCTTCTGGAGCCCTGGGTCCATGGAAATGCAGTTGCAGAGGAGCTCCGAGGAAATGGGTGTTTTGGGGAGAGCAGAGTGGCTGGAAGAGAGGAACAGGAACAGTCTCCTCGAGCAAGCCCTTGTGTCTCAGGGAGCGGGATCGGCTCGCTCCTAACGCACCGGGTGACTCCCAGAGCGGGGGATGGAAATGCAGCCCAGGTCCGAAAGAAACCTCTGCGCATCATGCGCGGGCGCGCTGCCCCTCTGCGCGGAGCCCCCACTCGGCACGCCCGCACGGGCGCGGTGGCTACTGCGCATGCGCGGGCGCGGTGGCTACTGCGCATGCGCGGGCGCGGTGGCTACGGCACATGCGCGGGCGCGGGGGCTACTGCGCATGCGCGGGCGCGGGGGCTACTGCGCATGCGGGGGCGCGGTGGCTACTGCGCATGCGGGGGCGCGGTGGCTACTGCGCATGCGCGGGCGTGGGGTGTACTGCGCATGCGCGGGCGCGGGGTCTACGGCGCATGCGCGGGCGCGGTGGCTACGGCGCATGCGCGGGCGCGGTGGCTACTGCGCATGCGCGGGCGCGGGTGCTACTGCGCATGCGCGGGGTCTACGGCGCATGCGCGGGCGCGGTGGCTACGGCGCATGCGCGGGCGCGGGTGCTACTACGCATGCGCGGGCGCGGGGGCTACTGCGCATGCGCGGGCGCGGGTGCTACGGCGCATGCGCGGGCGCGGGGGCTACTGCGCATGCGGGGGCGCGGTGGCTACTGCGCATGCGGGGGCGCGGTGGCTACTGCGCATGCGCGGGCGTGGGGTGTACTGCGCATGCGCGGGCGCGGGGTCTACGGCGCATGCGCGGGCGCGGTGGCTACGGCGCATGCGCGGGCGCGGTGGCTACTGCGCATGCGCGGGCGCGGGTGCTACTGCGCATGCGCGGGGTCTACGGCGCATGCGCGGGCGCGGTGGCTACGGCGCATGCGCGGGCGCGGGTGCTACTACGCATGCGCGGGCGCGGGGGCTACTGCGCATGCGCGGGCGCGGGGGCTACGGCGCATGCGCGGGCGCGGTGGCTACTGCGAATGCGCGGGCGCGGGTGCTACTACGCATGCGCGGACGCGCTGGCCCTACCCCCACACCACTGCGCATGCGCGGGAGAACTGGGCCCCCCTCACCCCCCACTGCGCATGCGCGGGGCGCTGGGCCCGTCCCTGTGCTGGCACTGCTGGGGCACCTGCAGTGCTGGCAGCACCTCTGGGACAAGAGGGACACGGAGGGGCTGGAGCCAGTCCAGGCAAGGGAACGGAGCTGGCAAGGGGTTGGAGAGTTCCTGAGAGAGCTGGGAAAGGGGCACAGCCCGGAGCAAAGGAGGCTCAGGGGGGACCTTGTGGCTCTGGACAAGTCCCTGACAGGAGGGAGCAGCCGGGGGGGTCGGGCTCTGCTCGCAGGGAACAGGGACAGGAGGAGAGGGAACGGCCTCAGGCTGGGCCAGGGGAGGCTCAGGGTGGATATTGGGGAAATTCCTCCATGGAAAGGGCGCTCAGGCCTTGGCACAGCTGCCCAGGGAGGTTTGGAGTGCCCACCCCTGGGAGTGCTCCAACACCTGTGGCTGTGGCATGGGCGGACGTGGTCAGCGCCGGCCGTGCTGGTGCTGGTTGCACTCAGTGATCTCCGAGGTCTTTTCCAACCTTGATTCCGCTCTCAAGGCAGCCCCACGGAGGAGCAGCACAAAAGGCACCCCCAGGCTGCGAGCGGAGGGTTCAGAACACGCTGCGGCAGCAGGAACGAAGCTCTGCAGGATGAAACTGAAAAGGGGAGAAATGCCGAGCTCTGTGAAAGGGAACAACTGAGAGAGCCACAAACGAGCCACCAAACTTCTCACAGGGGACACCACCAGCAGCACAGGTGTGAAGGGACTTCTTTTTGCCCCAGAAGTGTGAATCCACAGCCCAAGCCACGTGCACACACTGCAGATGTGAAGTGTATTTTTACTGCCAGCAAGCACTTGGGAATAAAAAAACCTCAGCCCCAAAGCTTGATGTCTAAACAGCAACACACAAGTTCTAAGCCAGCTGTCGAGAGAAACAAAACACAGCAAAAACAAAGCAGAAAGGGAGCAAAACCTTGTCACACTGGCTGTGTTTCCGAGCGTGACAGCTTCTGCCATGCTGGGAATGCAGCACCAAACACAAAAATCCTACTGCAACTCCTGGATCCCATAGCAGGAAGGACATGGAGATTCCCCGTGGGAATCAGGGATGCAGGACTCGGCTGTGCTGCCATCACTCCCTCAGGAATAGCCAGGTTTAGCTCCTTCTGTCTGCCCAGAGAGGGGGATTTGCCCCTGGATGCCCTGGAATGTTCCAGGCCAGGCTGCACACTGGGGCTGGGAGCAGCCCGGGACAGTGGGAGGTGTCCCTGCCCGTGGCAGCGCTGGCACTGGATGAGCTTGAAGGTCCTTCCAAGCCCAAATGGTTCTGTGAGTCTTAGAGCCCTGAGATTCTCATGACAGAGGTGGAAGTGCAAGAGCTTAAGGTCCCTTCCCAAAAAAACCCCATTGCACGACTCTGCAGCTTCTGGAGCCCTGGGTCCATGGAAATGCAGTTGCAGAGGAGCTCCGAGGAAATGGGTGTTTTGGGGAGAGCAGAGTGGCTGGAAGAGAGGAACAGGAACAGTCTCCTCGAGCAAGCCCTTGTGTCTCAGGGAGCGGGATCGGCTCGCTCCTAACGCACCGGGTGACTCCCAGAGCGGGGGATGGAAATGCAGCCCAGGTCCGAAAGAAACCTCTGCGCATCATGCGCGGGCGCGCTGCCCCTCTGCGCGGAGCCCCCACTCGGCACGCCCGCACGGGCGCGGTGGCTACTGCGCATGCGCGGGCGCGGTGGCTACTGCGCATGCGCGGGCGCGGTGGCTACGGCACATGCGCGGGCGCGGGGGCTACTGCGCATGCGCGGGCGCGGGGGCTACTGCGCATGCGGGGGCGCGGTGGCTACTGCGCATGCGGGGGCGCGGTGGCTACTGCGCATGCGCGGGCGTGGGGTGTACTGCGCATGCGCGGGCGCGGTGGCTACGGCGCATGCGCGGGCGCGGTGGCTACGGCGCATGCGCGGGCGCGGTGGCTACTGCGCATGCGCGGGCGCGCGTGGTACTGCGCATGCGCCGGGTCTACGGCGCATGCGCGGGCGCGGTGGCTACGGCGCATGCGCGGGCGCGGGTGCTACTACGCATGCGCGGGCGCGGGGGCTACGGCGCATGCGCGGGCGCGGTGGCTACTGCGCATGCGCGGGCGCGGGGTGTACTGCGCATGCGCGGGCGCGGTGGCTACGGCGCATGCGCGGGCGCGCGTGCTACTGCGCATGCGCGGGGTCTACGGCGCATGCGCGGGCGCGGTGGCTACGGCGCATGCGCGGGCGCGGGTGCTACTACGCATGCGCGGGCGCGGGGGCTACGGCGCATGCGCGGGCGCGGTGGCTACGGCGCATGCGCGGGCGCGGTGGCTACTGCGCATGCGCGGGCGCGGGGTGTACTGCGCATGCGCGGGCGCGGTGGCTACGGCGCATGCGCGGGCGCGGGGGCTACGGCGCATGCGCGGGATCGGGTGCTACTACGCATGCGCGGGCGCGGTGGCTACTGCGCATGCGCGGGCGCGGGGGCTACGGCGCATGCGCGGGCGCGGTGGCTGCGGCGCATGCGCGGGCGCGGTGGCTACTGCGCATGCGCGAGGGTGTGGGCTACTGCGCATGCGCGGGCGCGGTGGCTACGGCGCATGCGCGGGCGAAGTGGCTACTGCGCATGCGCGGGCGCGGGGGCTACGGCGCATGCGCGGGCGTGGGCGCGGTGGCTACGGCGCATGCGCGGGCGCGGGGTCTACGGCGCATGCGCGGGCGCGGGGGCTACTGCGCATGCGCGGGCGCGGCTGGTCCGGCGCATGCGCGGGCGCGGGGGTTACGGCGCTTGCGCGGGCGCGGGGGATACTGCGCATGCGCGGGCCCGGTGGCTACTGCGCATGCGCGGGCGCGGGGGCTACGGCGCATGCGCGGGCGCGGTGGCTACTGCGCATGCGCGGGCGCGGGGTCTACGGCGCATGCGCGGGCGCGGTGGCTACTGCGCATGCCCGGGCGCGGTGGCTACTGCGCATGCGCGGGCGCGGGGGCTACGGCGCATGCGCGGGCGCGGTGGCTACTGCGCATGCGCGGGCGCGGGGTGTACTGCGCATGCGCGGGCTCGGTGGCTACGGCGCATGCGCGGGCGCGGTGGCTACGGGGCATGCTCGGGCGCGGTGGCTACTGCGCATGCGCGGGCGCGGTGGCTACGGCGCATGCGCGGGAGAACTGGGCCCCCCTCACCCCCCACTGCGCATGCGCGGGGCGCTGGGCCCGTCCCTGTGCTGGCACTGCTGGGGCACCTGCAGTGCTGGCAGCACCTCTGGGACAAGAGGGACACGGAGGGGCTGGAGCCAGTCCAGGCAAGGGAACGGAGCTGGCAAGGGGTTGGAGAGTTCCTGAGAGAGCTTGGAAAGGGGCACAGCCCGGAGCAAAGGAGGCTCAGGGGGGACCTTGTGGCTCTGGACAAGTCCCTGACAGGAGGGAGCAGCCGGGGGGGTCGGGCTCTGCTCGCAGGGAACAGGGACAGGAGGAGAGGGAACGGCCTCAGGCTGGGCCAGGGGAGGCTCAGGGTGGATATTGGGGAAATTCCTCCATGGAAAGGGCGCTCAGGCCTTGGCACAGCTGCCCAGGGAGGTTTGGAGTGCCCACCCCTGGGAGTGCTCCAACACCTGTGGCTGTGGCATGGGCGGACGTGGTCAGCGCCGGCCGTGCTGGTGCTGGTTGCACTCAGTGATCTCCGAGGTCTTTTCCAACCTTGATTCCGCTCTCAAGGCAGCCCCACGGAGGAGCAGCACAAAAGGCACCCCCAGGCTGCGAGCGGAGGGTTCAGAACACGCTGCGGCAGCAGGAACGAAGCTCTGCAGGATGAAACTGAAAAGGGGAGAAATGCCGAGCTCTGTGAAAGGGAACAACTGAGAGAGCCACAAACGAGCCACCAAACTTCTCACAGGGGACACCACCAGCAGCACAGGTGTGAAGGGACTTCTTTTTGCCCCAGAAGTGTGAATCCACAGCCCAAGCCACGTGCACACACTGCAGATGTGAAGTGTATTTTTACTGCCAGCAAGCACTTGGGAATAAAAAAACCTCAGCCCCAAAGCTTGATGTCTAAACAGCAACACACAAGTTCTAAGCCAGCTGTCGAGAGAAACAAAACACAGCAAAAACAAAGCAGAAAGGGAGCAAAACCTTGTCACACTGGCTGTGTTTCCGAGCGTGACAGCTTCTGCCATGCTGGGAATGCAGCACCAAACACAAAAATCCTACTGCAACTCCTGGATCCCATAGCAGGAAGGACATGGAGATTCCCCGTGGGAATCAGGGATGCAGGACTCGGCTGTGCTGCCATCACTCCCTCAGGAATAGCCAGGTTTAGCTCCTTCTGTCTGCCCAGAGAGGGGGATTTGCCCCTGGATGCCCTGGAATGTTCCAGGCCAGGCTGCACACTGGGGCTGGGAGCAGCCCGGGACAGTGGGAGGTGTCCCTGCCCGTGGCAGCGCTGGCACTGGATGAGCTTGAAGGTCCTTCCAAGCCCAAATGGTTCTGTGAGTCTTAGAGCCCTGAGATTCTCATGACAGAGGTGGAAGTGCAAGAGCTTAAGGTCCCTTCCCAAAAAAACCCCATTGCACGACTCTGCAGCTTCTGGAGCCCTGGGTCCATGGAAATGCAGTTGCAGAGGAGCTCCGAGGAAATGGGTGTTTTGGGGAGAGCAGAGTGGCTGGAAGAGAGGAACAGGAACAGTCTCCTCGAGCAAGCCCTTGTGTCTCAGGGAGCGGGATCGGCTCGCTCCTAACGCACCGGGTGACTCCCAGAGCGGGGGATGGAAATGCAGCCCAGGTCCGAAAGAAACCTCTGCGCATCATGCGCGGGCGCGCTGCCCCTCTGCGCGGAGCCCCCACTCGGCACGCCCGCACGGGCGCGGTGGCTACTGCGCATGCGCGGGCGCGGTGGCTACTGCGCATGCGCGGGCGCGGTGGCTACGGCACATGCGCGGGCGCGGGGGCTACTGCGCATGCGCGGGCGCGGGGGCTACTGCGCATGCGGGGGCGCGGTGGCTACTGCGCATGCGGGGGCGCGGTGGCTACTGCGCATGCGCGGGCGTGGGGTGTACTGCGCATGCGCGGGCGCGGGGTCTACGGCGCATGCGCGGGCGCGGTGGCTACGGCGCATGCGCGGGCGCGGTGGCTACTGCGCATGCGCGGGCGCGGGTGCTACTGCGCATGCGCGGGGTCTACGGCGCATGCGCGGGCGCGGTGGCTACGGCGCATGCGCGGGCGCGGGTGCTACTACGCATGCGCGGGCGCGGGGGCTACTGCGCATGCGCGGGCGCGGGTGCTACGGCGCATGCGCGGGCGCGGGGGCTACTGCGCATGCGGGGGCGCGGTGGCTACTGCGCATGCGGGGGCGCGGTGGCTACTGCGCATGCGCGGGCGTGGGGTGTACTGCGCATGCGCGGGCGCGGGGTCTACGGCGCATGCGCGGGCGCGGTGGCTACGGCGCATGCGCGGGCGCGGTGGCTACTGCGCATGCGCGGGCGCGGGTGCTACTGCGCATGCGCGGGGTCTACGGCGCATGCGCGGGCGCGGTGGCTACGGCGCATGCGCGGGCGCGGGTGCTACTACGCATGCGCGGGCGCGGGGGCTACTGCGCATGCGCGGGCGCGGGGGCTACGGCGCATGCGCGGGCGCGGTGGCTACTGCGAATGCGCGGGCGCGGGTGCTACTACGCATGCGCGGACGCGCTGGCCCTACCCCCACACCACTGCGCATGCGCGGGAGAACTGGGCCCCCCTCACCCCCCACTGCGCATGCGCGGGGCGCTGGGCCCGTCCCTGTGCTGGCACTGCTGGGGCACCTGCAGTGCTGGCAGCACCTCTGGGACAAGAGGGACACGGAGGGGCTGGAGCCAGTCCAGGCAAGGGAACGGAGCTGGCAAGGGGTTGGAGAGTTCCTGAGAGAGCTGGGAAAGGGGCACAGCCCGGAGCAAAGGAGGCTCAGGGGGGACCTTGTGGCTCTGGACAAGTCCCTGACAGGAGGGAGCAGCCGGGGGGGTCGGGCTCTGCTCGCAGGGAACAGGGACAGGAGGAGAGGGAACGGCCTCAGGCTGGGCCAGGGGAGGCTCAGGGTGGATATTGGGGAAATTCCTCCATGGAAAGGGCGCTCAGGCCTTGGCACAGCTGCCCAGGGAGGTTTGGAGTGCCCACCCCTGGGAGTGCTCCAACACCTGTGGCTGTGGCATGGGCGGACGTGGTCAGCGCCGGCCGTGCTGGTGCTGGTTGCACTCAGTGATCTCCGAGGTCTTTTCCAACCTTGATTCCGCTCTCAAGGCAGCCCCACGGAGGAGCAGCACAAAAGGCACCCCCAGGCTGCGAGCGGAGGGTTCAGAACACGCTGTGGCAGCAGGAACGAAGCTCTGCAGGATGAAACTGAAAAGGGGAGAAATGCCGAGCTCTGTGAAAGGGAACAACTGAGAGAGCCACAAACGAGCCACCAAACTTCTCACAGGGGACACCACCAGCAGCACAGGTGTGAAGGGACTTCTTTTTGCCCCAGAAGTGTGAATCCACAGCCCAAGCCACGTGCACACACTGCAGATGTGAAGTGTATTTTTACTGCCAGCAAGCACTTGGGAATAAAAAAACCTCAGCCCCAAAGCTTGATGTCTAAACAGCAACACACAAGTTCTAAGCCAGCTGTCGAGAGAAACAAAACACAGCAAAAACAAAGCAGAAAGGGAGCAAAACCTTGTCACACTGGCTGTGTTTCCGAGCGTGACAGCTTCTGCCATGCTGGGAATGCAGCACCAAACACAAAAATCCTACTGCAACTCCTGGATCCCATAGCAGGAAGGACATGGAGATTCCCCGTGGGAATCAGGGATGCAGGACTCGGCTGTGCTGCCATCACTCCCTCAGGAATAGCCAGGTTTAGCTCCTTCTGTCTGCCCAGAGAGGGGGATTTGCCCCTGGATGCCCTGGAATGTTCCAGGCCAGGCTGCACACTGGGGCTGGGAGCAGCCCGGGACAGTGGGAGGTGTCCCTGCCCGTGGCAGCGCTGGCACTGGATGAGCTTGAAGGTCCTTCCAAGCCCAAATGGTTCTGTGAGTCTTAGAGCCCTGAGATTCTCATGACAGAGGTGGAAGTGCAAGAGCTTAAGGTCCCTTCCCAAAAAAACCCCATTGCACGACTCTGCAGCTTCTGGAGCCCTGGGTCCATGGAAATGCAGTTGCAGAGGAGCTCCGAGGAAATGGGTGTTTTGGGGAGAGCAGAGTGGCTGGAAGAGAGGAACAGGAACAGTCTCCTCGAGCAAGCCCTTGTGTCTCAGGGAGCGGGATCGGCTCGCTCCTAACGCACCGGGTGACTCCCAGAGCGGGGGATGGAAATGCAGCCCAGGTCCGAAAGAAACCTCTGCGCATCATGCGCGGGCGCGCTGCCCCTCTGCGCGGAGCCCCCACTCGGCACGCCCGCACGGGCGCGGTGGCTACTGCGCATGCGCGGGCGCGGTGGCTACTGCGCATGCGCGGGCGCGGTGGCTACGGCACATGCGCGGGCGCGGGGGCTACTGCGCATGCGCGGGCGCGGGGGCTACTGCGCATGCGGGGGCGCGGTGGCTACTGCGCATGCGGGGGCGCGGTGGCTACTGCGCATGCGCGGGCGTGGGGTGTACTGCGCATGCGCGGGCGCGGTGGCTACGGCGCATGCGCGGGCGCGGTGGCTACGGCGCATGCGCGGGCGCGGTGGCTACTGCGCATGCGCGGGCGCGCGTGGCTACTGCGCATGCGCCGGGTCTACGGCGCATGCGCGGGCGCGGTGGCTACGGCGCATGCGCGGGCGCGGGTGCTACTACGCATGCGCGGGCGCGGGGGCTACGGCGCATGCGCGGGCGCGGTGGCTACTGCGCATGCGCGGGCGCGGGGTGTACTGCGCATGCGCGGGCGCGGTGGCTACGGCGCATGCGCGGGCGCGCGTGCTACTGCGCATGCGCGGGGTCTACGGCGCATGCGCGGGCGCGGTGGCTACGGCGCATGCGCGGGCGCGGGTGCTACTACGCATGCGCGGGCGCGGGGGCTACGGCGCATGCGCGGGCGCGGTGGCTACGGCGCATGCGCGGGCGCGGTGGCTACTGCGCATGCGCGGGAGCGGGGTGTACTGCGCATGCGCGGGCGCGGTGGCTACGGCGCATGCGCGGGCGCGGGGGCTACGGCGCATGCGCGGGATCGGGTGCTACTACGCATGCGCGGGCGCGGTGGCTACTGCGCATGCGCGGGCGCGGGGTCTACGGCGCATGCGCGGGCGCGGTGGCTGCGGCGCATGCGCGGGCGCGGTGGCTACTGCGCATGCGCGAGGGTGTGGGCTACTGCGCATGCGCGGGCGCGGTGGCTACGGCGCATGCGCGGGCGAAGTGGCTACTGCGCATGCGCGGGCGCGGGGGCTACGGCGCATGCGCGGGCGTGGGCGCGGTGGCTACGGCGCATGCGCGGGCGCGGGGTCTACGGCGCATGCGCGGGCGCGGGGGCTACTGCGCATGCGCGGGCGCGGCTGGTCCGGCGCATGCGCGGGCGCGGGGGTTACGGCGCTTGCGCGGGCGCGGGGGATACTGCGCATGCGCGGGCCCGGTGGCTACTGCGCATGCGCGGGCGCGGGGGCTACGGCGCATGCGCGGGCGCGGTGGCTACTGCGCATGCGCGGGCGCGGGGTCTACGGCGCATGCGCGGGCGCGGTGGCTACTGCGCATGCCCGGGCGCGGTGGCTACTGCGCATGCGCGGGCGCGGGGGCTACGGCGCATGCGCGGGCGCGGTGGCTACTGCGCATGCGCGGGCGCGGGGTGTACTGCGCATGCGCGGGCTCGGTGGCTACGGCGCATGCGCGGGCGCGGTGGCTACGGGGCATGCTCGGGCGCGGTGGCTACTGCGCATGCGCGGGCGCGGTGGCTACGGCGCATGCGCGGGAGAACTGGGCCCCCCTCACCCCCCACTGCGCATGCGCGGGGCGCTGGGCCCGTCCCTGTGCTGGCACTGCTGGGGCACCTGCAGTGCTGGCAGCACCTCTGGGACAAGAGGGACACGGAGGGGCTGGAGCGAGTCCAGGCAAGGGAACGGAGCTGGCAAGGGGTTGGAGAGTTCCTGAGAGAGCTGGGAAAGGGGCACAGCCCGGAGCAAAGGAGGCTCAGGGGGGACCTTGTGGCTCTGGACAAGTCCCTGACAGGAGGGAGCAGCCGGGGGGGTCGGGCTCTGCTCGCAGGGAACAGGGACAGGAGGAGAGGGAACGGCCTCAGGCTGGGCCAGGGGAGGCTCAGGGTGGATATTGGGGAAATTCCTCCATGGAAAGGGCGCTCAGGCCTTGGCACAGCTGCCCAGGGAGGTTTGGAGTGCCCACCCCTGGGAGTGCTCCAACACCTGTGGCTGTGGCATGGGCGGACGTGGTCAGCGCCGGCCGTGCTGGTGCTGGTTGCACTCAGTGATCTCCGAGGTCTTTTCCAACCTTGATTCCGCTCTCAAGGCAGCCCCACGGAGGAGCAGCACAAAAGGCACCCCCAGGCTGCGAGCGGAGGGTTCAGAACACGCTGCGGCAGCAGGAACGAAGCTCTGCAGGATGAAACTGAAAAGGGGAGAAATGCCGAGCTCTGTGAAAGGGAACAACTGAGAGAGCCACAAACGAGCCACCAAACTTCTCACAGGGGACACCACCAGCAGCACAGGTGTGAAGGGACTTCTTTTTGCCCCAGAAGTGTGAATCCACAGCCCAAGCCACGTGCACACACTGCAGATGTGAAGTGTATTTTTACTGCCAGCAAGCACTTGGGAATAAAAAAACCTCAGCCCCAAAGCTTGATGTCTAAACAGCAACACACAAGTTCTAAGCCAGCTGTCGAGAGAAACAAAACACAGCAAAAACAAAGCAGAAAGGGAGCAAAACCTTGTCACACTGGCTGTGTTTCCGAGCGTGACAGCTTCTGCCATGCTGGGAATGCAGCACCAAACACAAAAATCCTACTGCAACTCCTGGATCCCATAGCAGGAAGGACATGGAGATTCCCCGTGGGAATCAGGGATGCAGGACTCGGCTGTGCTGCCATCACTCCCTCAGGAATAGCCAGGTTTAGCTCCTTCTGTCTGCCCAGAGAGGGGGATTTGCCCCTGGATGCCCTGGAATGTTCCAGGCCAGGCTGCACACTGGGGCTGGGAGCAGCCCGGGACAGTGGGAGGTGTCCCTGCCCGTGGCAGCGCTGGCACTGGATGAGCTTGAAGGTCCTTCCAAGCCCAAATGGTTCTGTGAGTCTTAGAGCCCTGAGATTCTCATGACAGAGGTGGAAGTGCAAGAGCTTAAGGTCCCTTCCCAAAAAAACCCCATTGCACGACTCTGCAGCTTCTGGAGCCCTGGGTCCATGGAAATGCAGTTGCAGAGGAGCTCCGAGGAAATGGGTGTTTTGGGGAGAGCAGAGTGGCTGGAAGAGAGGAACAGGAACAGTCTCCTCGAGCAAGCCCTTGTGTCTCAGGGAGCGGGATCGGCTCGCTCCTAACGCACCGGGTGACTCCCAGAGCGGGGGATGGAAATGCAGCCCAGGTCCGAAAGAAACCTCTGCGCATCATGCGCGGGCGCGCTGCCCCTCTGCGCGGAGCCCCCACTCGGCACGCCCGCACGGGCGCGGTGGCTACTGCGCATGCGCGGGCGCGGTGGCTACGGCACATGCGCGGGCGCGGGGGCTACTGCGCATGCGCGGGCGCGGGGGCTACTGCGCATGCGGGGGCGCGGTGGCTACTGCGCATGCGGGGGCGCGGTGGCTACTGCGCATGCGCGGGCGTGGGGGCTACTGCGCATGCGCGGGCGCGGTGGCTACGGCGCATGCGCGGGCGCGGTGGCTACTGCGCATGCGCGGGCGCGCGTGCTACTGCGCATGCGCGGGGTCTACGGCGCATGCGCGGGCGCGGTGGCTACGGCGCATGCGCGGGCGCGGGTGCTACTACGCATGCGCGGGCGCGGGGGCTACTGCGCATGCGCGGGCGCGGGGGCTACGGCGCATGCGGGGGCGCGGTGGCTACTGCGCATGCGCGGGCGCGGGGTGTACTGCGCATGCGCGGGCGCGGTGGCTACGGCGCATGCGCGGGCGCGGTGGCTACTGCGCATGCGCCAGCGCGGTGGCTACTGCGCATGCGCGGGCGCGCGTGCTACTGCGCATGCGCGGGGTCTACGGCGCATGCGCGGGCGCGGTGGCTACGGCGCATGCTCGGGCGCGGGTGCTACTGCGCATGCGCGGGCGCGGTGGCTACTGCGCATGCGCGGGCGCGGGTGTACTGCGCATGCTCGGGCGCGGTGGCTACTACGCATGCGCGGGCGCGGGGGCTACTGCGCATGCGCGGGCGCGGGCGCTACGGCGCATGCGCGGGCGCGGTGGCTACGGCACATGCGCGGGCGCGGTGGCTACTGCGCATGCGCGGGCGCGGGGGCTACTGCGCATGCGGGGGCGCGGTGGCTACTGCGCATGCGGGGGCGCGGTGGCTACTGCGCATGCGCGGGCGTGGGGTGTACTGCGCATGCGCGGGCGCGGTGGCTACGGCGCATGCGCGGGCGCGGTGGCTACGGCGCATGCGCGGGCGCGGTGGCTACGGCGCATGCGCGGGCGCGGGTGCTACTGCGCATGCGCGGGGTCTACGGCGCATGCGCGGGCGCGGGGGCTACGGCGCATGCGCGGGCGCGGGTGCTACTACGCATGCGCGGGCGCGGGGGCTACGGCGCATGCGCGGGCGCGGTGGCTACTGCGCATGCGCGGGCGCGGGGTGTACTGCGCATGCGCGGGCGCGGTGGCTACGGCGCATGCGCGGGCGCGGTGGCTACTGCGCATGCGCGGGCGCGGTGGCTACTGCGCATGCGCGGGCGCGCGTGCTACTGCGCATGCGCGGGGTCTACGGCGCATGCGCGGGCGCGGTGGCTACGGCGCATGCGCGGGCGCGGGTGCTACTGCGCATGCGCGGGCGCGGGGACTACTGCGCATGCGCGGGCGCGGGGGCTACGGCGCATGCGCGGGCGCGGTGGCTACTGCGCATGCGCGGGCGCGGGGTGTACTGCGCATGCGCGGGCGCGGTGGCTACTACGCATGCGCGGGCGCGGGGGCTACTGCGCATGCGCGGGCGCGGGGGCTACGGCGCATGCGCGGGCGCGGTGGCTACTGCGCATGCGCGGGCGCGGTGGCTACGGGGCATGCTCGGGCGCGATGGCTACTGCGCATGCGCGGGCGCGGTGGCTACGGCGCATGCGCGGGCGCGGTGGCTACTGCGCATGCGCGGGAGAACTGGGCCCCCCTCACCCCCCACTGCGCATGCGCGGGGCGCTGGGCCCGTCCCTGTGCTGGCACTGCTGGGGCACCTGCAGTGCTGGCAGCACCTCTGGGACAAGAGGGACACGGAGGGGCTGGAGCGAGTCCAGGCAAGGGAACGGAGCTGGCAAGGGGCTGGAGAGTTCCTGAGAGAGCTGGGAAAGGGGCACAGCCCTGCAGCAAAGGAGGCTCAGGGGGGACCTTGTGGCTCTGGACAAGTCCCTGACAGGAGGGAGCAGCCGGGGGGGTCGGGCTCTGCTCGCAGGGAACAGGGACAGGAGGAGAGGGAACGGCCTCAGGCTGGGCCAGGGGAGGCTCAGGGTGGATATTGGGGAAATTCCTCCATGGAAAGGGCGCTCAGGCCTTGGCACAGCTGCCCAGGGAGGTTTGGAGTGCCCACCCCTGGGAGTGCTCCAACACCTGTGGCTGTGGCATGGGCGGACGTGGTCAGCGCCGGCCGTGCTGGTGCTGGTTGCACTCAGTGATCTCCGAGGTCTTTTCCAACCTTGATTCCGCTCTCAAGGCAGCCCCACGGAGGAGCAGCACAAAAGGCACCCCCAGGCTGCGAGCGGAGGGTTCAGAACACGCTGCGGCAGCAGGAACGAAGCTCTGCAGGATGAAACTGAAAAGGGGAGAAATGCCGAGCTCTGTGAAAGGGAACAACTGAGAGAGCCACAAACGAGCCACCAAACTTCTCACAGGGGACACCACCAGCAGCACAGGTGTGAAGGGACTTCTTTTTGCCCCAGAAGTGTGAATCCACAGCCCAAGCCACGTGCACACACTGCAGATGTGAAGTGTATTTTTACTGCCAGCAAGCACTTGGGAATAAAAAAACCTCAGCCCCAAAGCTTGATGTCTAAACAGCAACACACAAGTTCTAAGCCAGCTGTCGAGAGAAACAAAACACAGCAAAAACAAAGCAGAAAGGGAGCAAAACCTTGTCACACTGGCTGTGTTTCCGAGCGTGACAGCTTCTGCCATGCTGGGAATGCAGCACCAAACACAAAAATCCTACTGCAACTCCTGGATCCCATAGCAGGAAGGACATGGAGATTCCCCGTGGGAATCAGGGATGCAGGACTCGGCTGTGCTGCCATCACTCCCTCAGGAATAGCCAGGTTTAGCTCCTTCTGTCTGCCCAGAGAGGGGGATTTGCCCCTGGATGCCCTGGAATGTTCCAGGCCAGGCTGCACACTGGGGCTGGGAGCAGCCCGGGACAGTGGGAGGTGTCCCTGCCCGTGGCAGCGCTGGCACTGGATGAGCTTGAAGGTCCTTCCAAGCCCAAATGGTTCTGTGAGTCTTAGAGCCCTGAGATTCTCATGACAGAGGTGGAAGTGCAAGAGCTTAAGGTCCCTTCCCAAAAAAACCCCATTGCACGACTCTGCAGCTTCTGGAGCCCTGGGTCCATGGAAATGCAGTTGCAGAGGAGCTCCGAGGAAATGGGTGTTTTGGGGAGAGCAGAGTGGCTGGAAGAGAGGAACAGGAACAGTCTCCTCGAGCAAGCCCTTGTGTCTCAGGGAGCGGGATCGGCTCGCTCCTAACGCACCGGGTGACTCCCAGAGCGGGGGATGGAAATGCAGCCCAGGTCCGAAAGAAACCTCTGCGCATCATGCGCGGGCGCGCTGCCCCTCTGCGCGGAGCCCCCACTCGGCACGCCCGCACGGGCGCGGTGGCTACTGCGCATGCGCGGGCGCGGTGGCTACGGCACATGCGCGGGCGCGGGGGCTACTGCGCATGCGCGGGCGCGGGGGCTACTGCGCATGCGGGGGCGCGGTGGCTACTGCGCATGCGGGGGCGCGGTGGCTACTGCGCATGCGCGGGCGTGGGGGCTACTGCGCATGCGCGGGCGCGGTGGCTACGGCGCATGCGCGGGCGCGGTGGCTACTGCGCATGCGCGGGCGCGCGTGCTACTGCGCATGCGCGGGGTCTACGGCGCATGCGCGGGCGCGGTGGCTACGGCGCATGCGCGGGCGCGGGTGCTACTACGCATGCGCGGGCGCGGGGGCTACTGCGCATGCGCGGGCGCGGGGGCTACGGCGCATGCGGGGGCGCGGTGGCTACTGCGCATGCGCGGGCGCGGGGTGTACTGCGCATGCGCGGGCGCGGTGGCTACGGCGCATGCGCGGGCGCGGTGGCTACTGCGCATGCGCCAGCGCGGTGGCTACTGCGCATGCGCGGGCGCGCGTGCTACTGCGCATGCGCGGGGTCTACGGCGCATGCGCGGGCGCGGTGGCTACGGCGCATGCTCGGGCGCGGGTGCTACTGCGCATGCGCGGGCGCGGTGGCTACTGCGCATGCGCGGGCGCGGGTGTACTGCGCATGCTCGGGCGCGGTGGCTACTACGCATGCGCGGGCGCGGGGGCTACTGCGCATGCGCGGGCGCGGGCGCTACGGCGCATGCGCGGGCGCGGTGGCTACGGCACATGCGCGGGCGCGGTGGCTACTGCGCATGCGCGGGCGCGGGGGCTACTGCGCATGCGGGGGCGCGGTGGCTACTGCGCATGCGGGGGCGCGGTGGCTACTGCGCATGCGCGGGCGTGGGGTGTACTGCGCATGCGCGGGCGCGGTGGCTACGGCGCATGCGCGGGCGCGGTGGCTACGGCGCATGCGCGGGCGCGGTGGCTACGGCGCATGCGCGGGCGCGGGTGCTACTGCGCATGCGCGGGGTCTACGGCGCATGCGCGGGCGCGGGGGCTACGGCGCATGCGCGGGCGCGGGTGCTACTACGCATGCGCGGGCGCGGGGGCTACGGCGCATGCGCGGGCGCGGTGGCTACTGCGCATGCGCGGGCGCGGGGTGTACTGCGCATGCGCGGGCGCGGTGGCTACGGCGCATGCGCGGGCGCGGTGGCTACTGCGCATGCGCGGGCGCGGTGGCTACTGCGCATGCGCGGGCGCGCGTGCTACTGCGCATGCGCGGGGTCTACGGCGCATGCGCGGGCGCGGTGGCTACGGCGCATGCGCGGGCGCGGGTGCTACTGCGCATGCGCGGGCGCGGGGACTACTGCGCATGCGCGGGCGCGGGGGCTACGGCGCATGCGCGGGCGCGGTGGCTACTGCGCATGCGCGGGCGCGGGGTGTACTGCGCATGCGCGGGCGCGGTGGCTACTACGCATGCGCGGGCGCGGGGGCTACTGCGCATGCGCGGGCGCGGGGGCTACGGCGCATGCGCGGGCGCGGTGGCTACTGCGCATGCGCGGGCGCGGTGGCTACGGGGCATGCTCGGGCGCGATGGCTACTGCGCATGCGCGGGCGCGGTGGCTACGGCGCATGCGCGGGCGCGGTGGCTACTGCGCATGCGCGGGAGAACTGGGCCCCCCTCACCCCCCACTGCGCATGCGCGGGGCGCTGGGCCCGTCCCTGTGCTGGCACTGCTGGGGCACCTGCAGTGCTGGCAGCACCTCTGGGACAAGAGGGACACGGAGGGGCTGGAGCGAGTCCAGGCAAGGGAACGGAGCTGGCAAGGGGCTGGAGAGTTCCTGAGAGAGCTGGGAAAGGGGCACAGCCCTGCAGCAAAGGAGGCTCAGGGGGGACCTTGTGGCTCTGGACAAGTCCCTGACAGGAGGGAGCAGCCGGGGGGGTCGGGCTCTGCTCGCAGGGAACAGGGACAGGAGGAGAGGGAACGGCCTCAGGCTGGGCCAGGGGAGGCTCAGGGTGGATATTGGGGAAATTCCTCCATGGAAAGGGCGCTCAGGCCTTGGCACAGCTGCCCAGGGAGGTTTGGAGTGCCCACCCCTGGGAGTGCTCCAACACCTGTGGCTGTGGCATGGGCGGACGTGGTCAGCGCCGGCCGTGCTGGTGCTGGTTGCACTCAGTGATCTCCGAGGTCTTTTCCAACCTTGATTCCGCTCTCAAGGCAGCCCCACGGAGGAGCAGCACAAAAGGCACCCCCAGGCTGCGAGCGGAGGGTTCAGAACACGCTGCGGCAGCAGGAACGAAGCTCTGCAGGATGAAACTGAAAAGGGGAGAAATGCCGAGCTCTGTGAAAGGGAACAACTGAGAGAGCCACAAACGAGCCACCAAACTTCTCACAGGGGACACCACCAGCAGCACAGGTGTGAAGGGACTTCTTTTTGCCCCAGAAGTGTGAATCCACAGCCCAAGCCACGTGCACACACTGCAGATGTGAAGTGTATTTTTACTGCCAGCAAGCACTTGGGAATAAAAAAACCTCAGCCCCAAAGCTTGATGTCTAAACAGCAACACACAAGTTCTAAGCCAGCTGTCGAGAGAAACAAAACACAGCAAAAACAAAGCAGAAAGGGAGCAAAACCTTGTCACACTGGCTGTGTTTCCGAGCGTGACAGCTTCTGCCATGCTGGGAATGCAGCACCAAACACAAAAATCCTACTGCAACTCCTGGATCCCATAGCAGGAAGGACATGGAGATTCCCCGTGGGAATCAGGGATGCAGGACTCGGCTGTGCTGCCATCACTCCCTCAGGAATAGCCAGGTTTAGCTCCTTCTGTCTGCCCAGAGAGGGGGATTTGCCCCTGGATGCCCTGGAATGTTCCAGGCCAGGCTGCACACTGGGGCTGGGAGCAGCCCGGGACAGTGGGAGGTGTCCCTGCCCGTGGCAGCGCTGGCACTGGATGAGCTTGAAGGTCCTTCCAAGCCCAAATGGTTCTGTGAGTCTTAGAGCCCTGAGATTCTCATGACAGATGTGGAAGTGCAAGAGCTTAAGGTCCCTTCCCAAAAAAACCCCATTGCACGACTCTGCAGCTTCTGGAGCCCTGGGTCCATGGAAATGCAGTTGCAGAGGAGCTCCGAGGAAATGGGTGTTTTGGGGAGAGCAGAGTGGCTGGAAGAGAGGAACAGGAACAGTCTCCTCGAGCAAGCCCTTGTGTCTCAGGGAGCGGGATCGGCTCGCTCCTAACGCACCGGGTGACTCCCAGAGCGGGGGATGGAAATGCAGCCCAGGTCCGAAAGAAACCTCTGCGCATCATGCGCGGGCGCGCTGCCCCTCTGCGCGGAGCCCCCACTCGGCACGCCCGCACGGGCGCGGTGGCTACTGCGCATGCGCGGGCGCGGTGGCTACGGCACATGCGCGGGCGCGGGGGCTACTGCGCATGCGCGGGCGCGGGGGCTACTGCGCATGCGGGGGCGCGGTGGCTACTGCGCATGCGGGGGCGCGGTGGCTACTGCGCATGCGCGGGCGTGGGGTGTACTGCGCATGCGCGGGCGCGGTGGCTACGGCGCATGCGCGGGCGCGGTGGCTACGGCGCATGCGCGGGCGCGGTGGCTACTGCGCATGCGCGGGCGCGGTGGCTACTGCGCATGCGCGGGGTCTACGGCACATGCGCGGGCGCGGTGGCTACGGCGCATGCGCGGGCGCGGGTGCTACTACGCATGCGCGGGCGCGGGGGCTACTGCGCATGCGCGGGCGCGGTGGCTACGGCGCATGCGCGGGCGCGGTGGCTACTGCGCATGCGCGGGCGCGGGGTGTACTGCGCATGCGCGGGCGCGGGGGCTACTGCGCATGCGGGGGCGCGGTGGCTACTGCGCATGCGGGGGCGCGGTGGCTACTGCGCATGCGCGGGCGTGGGGTGTACTGCGCATGCGCGGGCGCGGTGGCTACGGCGCATGCGCGGGCGCGGTGGCTACGGCGCATGCGCGGGCGCGGGGGCTACGGCGCATGCGCGGGCGCGGTGGCTACTGCGCATGCGCCAGCGCGGGGTGTACTGCGCATGCTCGGGCGCGGTGGCTACTACGCATGCGCGGGCGCGGGGGCTACTGCGCATGCGCGGGCGCGGGCGCTACGGCGCATGCGCGGGCGCGGTGGCTACGGCACATGCGCGGGCGCGGTGGCTACTGCGCATGCGCGGGCGCGGGGGCTACTGCGCATGCGGGGGCGCGGTGGCTACTGCGCATGCGGGGGCGCGGTGGCTACTGCGCATGCGCGGGCGTGGGGTGTACTGCGCATGCGCGGGCGCGGTGGCTACTGCGCATGCGCGGGCGCGGTGGCTACGGCGCATGCGCGGGCGCGGTGGCTACTGCGCATGCGCGGGCGCGGGTGCTACTGCGCATGCGCGGGGTCTACGGCGCATGCGCGGGCGCGGTGGCTACGGCGCATGCGCGGGCGCGGGTGCTACTACGCATGCGCGGGCGCGGGGGCTACTGCGCGGGCGCGGGCGCGGGGGCTACGGCGCATGCGCGGGCGCGGTGGCTACTGCGCATGCGCGGGCGCGGGGTGTACTGCGCATGCGCGGGCGCGGTGGCTACGGCGCATGCGCGGGCGCGGTGGCTACTGCGCATGCGCGGGCGCGGTGGCTACTGCGCATGCGGGGGCGCGCGTGCTACTGCGCATGCGCGGGGTCTACGGCGCATGCGCGGGCGCGGTGGCTACGGCGCATGCGCGGGCGCGGGTGCTACTGCGCATGCGCGGGCGCGGGGTGTACTGCGCATGCGCGGGCGCGGGGGCTACGGCGCATGCGCGGGCGCGGTGGCTACTGCGCATGCGCGGGCGCGGGGTGTACTGCGCATGCGCGGGCGCGGTGGCTACTACGCATGCGCGGGCGCGGGGGCTACTGCGCATGCGCGGGCGCGGGGGCTACGGCGCATGCGCGGGCGCGGTGGCTACTGCGCATGCGCGGGCGCGGTGGCTACGGGGCATGCTCGGGCGCGATGGCTACTGCGCATGCGCGGGCGCGGTGGCTACGGCGCATGCGCGGGCGCGGTGGCTACTGCGCATGCGCGGGAGAACTGGGCCCCCCTCACCCCCCACTGCGCATGCGCGGGGCGCTGGGCCCGTCCCTGTGCTGGCACTGCTGGGGCACCTGCAGTGCTGGCAGCACCTCTGGGACAAGAGGGACACGGAGGGGCTGGAGCGAGTCCAGGCAAGGGAACGGAGCTGGCAAGGGGCTGGAGAGTTCCTGAGAGAGCTGGGAAAGGGGCACAGCCCTGCAGCAAAGGAGGCTCAGGGGGGACCTTGTGGCTCTGGACAAGTCCCTGACAGGAGGGAGCAGCCGGGGGGGTCGGGCTCTGCTCGCAGGGAACAGGGACAGGAGGAGAGGGAACGGCCTCAGGCTGGGCCAGGGGAGGCTCAGGGTGGATATTGGGGAAATTCCTCCATGGAAAGGGCGCTCAGGCCTTGGCACAGCTGCCCAGGGAGGTTTGGAGTGCCCACCCCTGGGAGTGCTCCAACACCTGTGGCTGTGGCATGGGCGGACGTGGTCAGCGCCGGCCGTGCTGGTGCTGGTTGCACTCAGTGATCTCCGAGGTCTTTTCCAACCTTGATTCCGCTCTCAAGGCAGCCCCACGGAGGAGCAGCACAAAAGGCACCCCCAGGCTGCGAGCGGAGGGTTCAGAACACGCTGCGGCAGCAGGAACGAAGCTCTGCAGGATGAAACTGAAAAGGGGAGAAATGCCGAGCTCTGTGAAAGGGAACAACTGAGAGAGCCACAAACGAGCCACCAAACTTCTCACAGGGGACACCACCAGCAGCACAGGTGTGAAGGGACTTCTTTTTGCCCCAGAAGTGTGAATCCACAGCCCAAGCCACGTGCACACACTGCAGATGTGAAGTGTATTTTTACTGCCAGCAAGCACTTGGGAATAAAAAAACCTCAGCCCCAAAGCTTGATGTCTAAACAGCAACACACAAGTTCTAAGCCAGCTGTCGAGAGAAACAAAACACAGCAAAAACAAAGCAGAAAGGGAGCAAAACCTTGTCACACTGGCTGTGTTTCCGAGCGTGACAGCTTCTGCCATGCTGGGAATGCAGCACCAAACACAAAAATCCTACTGCAACTCCTGGATCCCATAGCAGGAAGGACATGGAGATTCCCCGTGGGAATCAGGGATGCAGGACTCGGCTGTGCTGCCATCACTCCCTCAGGAATAGCCAGGTTTAGCTCCTTCTGTCTGCCCAGAGAGGGGGATTTGCCCCTGGATGCCCTGGAATGTTCCAGGCCAGGCTGCACACTGGGGCTGGGAGCAGCCCGGGACAGTGGGAGGTGTCCCTGCCCGTGGCAGCGCTGGCACTGGATGAGCTTGAAGGTCCTTCCAAGCCCAAATGGTTCTGTGAGTCTTAGAGCCCTGAGATTCTCATGACAGAGGTGGAAGTGCAAGAGCTTAAGGTCCCTTCCCAAAAAAACCCCATTGCACGACTCTGCAGCTTCTGGAGCCCTGGGTCCATGGAAATGCAGTTGCAGAGGAGCTCCGAGGAAATGGGTGTTTTGGGGAGAGCAGAGTGGCTGGAAGAGAGGAACAGGAACAGTCTCCTCGAGCAAGCCCTTGTGTCTCAGGGAGCGGGATCGGCTCGCTCCTAACGCACCGGGTGACTCCCAGAGCGGGGGATGGAAATGCAGCCCAGGTCCGAAAGAAACCTCTGCGCATCATGCGCGGGCGCGCTGCCCCTCTGCGCGGAGCCCCCACTCGGCACGCCCGCACGGGCGCGGTGGCTACTGCGCATGCGCGGGCGCGGTGGCTACGGCACATGCGCGGGCGCGGGGGCTACTGCGCATGCGCGGGCGCGGGGGCTACTGCGCATGCGGGGGCGCGGTGGCTACTGCGCATGCGGGGGCGCGGTGGCTACTGCGCATGCGCGGGCGTGGGGGCTACTGCGCATGCGCGGGCGCGGTGGCTACGGCGCATGCGCGGGCGCGGTGGCTACTGCGCATGCGCGGGCGCGCGTGCTACTGCGCATGCGCGGGGTCTACGGCGCATGCGCGGGCGCGGTGGCTACGGCGCATGCGCGGGCGCGGGTGCTACTACGCATGCGCGGGCGCGGGGGCTACTGCGCATGCGCGGGCGCGGGGGCTACGGCGCATGCGGGGGCGCGGTGGCTACTGCGCATGCGCGGGCGCGGGGTGTACTGCGCATGCGCGGGCGCGGTGGCTACGGCGCATGCGCGGGCGCGGTGGCTACTGCGCATGCGCCAGCGCGGTGGCTACTGCGCATGCGCGGGCGCGCGTGCTACTGCGCATGCGCGGGGTCTACGGCGCATGCGCGGGCGCGGTGGCTACGGCGCATGCTCGGGCGCGGGTGCTACTGCGCATGCGCGGGCGCGGTGGCTACTGCGCATGCGCGGGCGCGGGTGTACTGCGCATGCTCGGGCGCGGTGGCTACTACGCATGCGCGGGCGCGGGGGCTACTGCGCATGCGCGGGCGCGGGCGCTACGGCGCATGCGCGGGCGCGGTGGCTACGGCACATGCGCGGGCGCGGTGGCTACTGCGCATGCGCGGGCGCGGGGGCTACTGCGCATGCGGGGGCGCGGTGGCTACTGCGCATGCGGGGGCGCGGTGGCTACTGCGCATGCGCGGGCGTGGGGTGTACTGCGCATGCGCGGGCGCGGTGGCTACGGCGCATGCGCGGGCGCGGTGGCTACGGCGCATGCGCGGGCGCGGTGGCTACGGCGCATGCGCGGGCGCGGGTGCTACTGCGCATGCGCGGGGTCTACGGCGCATGCGCGGGCGCGGGGGCTACGGCGCATGCGCGGGCGCGGGTGCTACTACGCATGCGCGGGCGCGGGGGCTACGGCGCATGCGCGGGCGCGGTGGCTACTGCGCATGCGCGGGCGCGGGGTGTACTGCGCATGCGCGGGCGCGGTGGCTACGGCGCATGCGCGGGCGCGGTGGCTACTGCGCATGCGCGGGCGCGGTGGCTACTGCGCATGCGCGGGCGCGCGTGCTACTGCGCATGCGCGGGGTCTACGGCGCATGCGCGGGCGCGGTGGCTACGGCGCATGCGCGGGCGCGGGTGCTACTGCGCATGCGCGGGCGCGGGGACTACTGCGCATGCGCGGGCGCGGGGGCTACGGCGCATGCGCGGGCGCGGTGGCTACTGCGCATGCGCGGGCGCGGGGTGTACTGCGCATGCGCGGGCGCGGTGGCTACTACGCATGCGCGGGCGCGGGGGCTACTGCGCATGCGCGGGCGCGGGGGCTACGGCGCATGCGCGGGCGCGGTGGCTACTGCGCATGCGCGGGCGCGGTGGCTACGGGGCATGCTCGGGCGCGATGGCTACTGCGCATGCGCGGGCGCGGTGGCTACGGCGCATGCGCGGGCGCGGTGGCTACTGCGCATGCGCGGGAGAACTGGGCCCCCCTCACCCCCCACTGCGCATGCGCGGGGCGCTGGGCCCGTCCCTGTGCTGGCACTGCTGGGGCACCTGCAGTGCTGGCAGCACCTCTGGGACAAGAGGGACACGGAGGGGCTGGAGCGAGTCCAGGCAAGGGAACGGAGCTGGCAAGGGGCTGGAGAGTTCCTGAGAGAGCTGGGAAAGGGGCACAGCCCTGCAGCAAAGGAGGCTCAGGGGGGACCTTGTGGCTCTGGACAAGTCCCTGACAGGAGGGAGCAGCCGGGGGGGTCGGGCTCTGCTCGCAGGGAACAGGGACAGGAGGAGAGGGAACGGCCTCAGGCTGGGCCAGGGGAGGCTCAGGGTGGATATTGGGGAAATTCCTCCATGGAAAGGGCGCTCAGGCCTTGGCACAGCTGCCCAGGGAGGTTTGGAGTGCCCACCCCTGGGAGTGCTCCAACACCTGTGGCTGTGGCATGGGCGGACGTGGTCAGCGCCGGCCGTGCTGGTGCTGGTTGCACTCAGTGATCTCCGAGGTCTTTTCCAACCTTGATTCCGCTCTCAAGGCAGCCCCACGGAGGAGCAGCACAAAAGGCACCCCCAGGCTGCGAGCGGAGGGTTCAGAACACGCTGCGGCAGCAGGAACGAAGCTCTGCAGGATGAAACTGAAAAGGGGAGAAATGCCGAGCTCTGTGAAAGGGAACAACTGAGAGAGCCACAAACGAGCCACCAAACTTCTCACAGGGGACACCACCAGCAGCACAGGTGTGAAGGGACTTCTTTTTGCCCCAGAAGTGTGAATCCACAGCCCAAGCCACGTGCACACACTGCAGATGTGAAGTGTATTTTTACTGCCAGCAAGCACTTGGGAATAAAAAAACCTCAGCCCCAAAGCTTGATGTCTAAACAGCAACACACAAGTTCTAAGCCAGCTGTCGAGAGAAACAAAACACAGCAAAAACAAAGCAGAAAGGGAGCAAAACCTTGTCACACTGGCTGTGTTTCCGAGCGTGACAGCTTCTGCCATGCTGGGAATGCAGCACCAAACACAAAAATCCTACTGCAACTCCTGGATCCCATAGCAGGAAGGACATGGAGATTCCCCGTGGGAATCAGGGATGCAGGACTCGGCTGTGCTGCCATCACTCCCTCAGGAATAGCCAGGTTTAGCTCCTTCTGTCTGCCCAGAGAGGGGGATTTGCCCCTGGATGCCCTGGAATGTTCCAGGCCAGGCTGCACACTGGGGCTGGGAGCAGCCCGGGACAGTGGGAGGTGTCCCTGCCCGTGGCAGCGCTGGCACTGGATGAGCTTGAAGGTCCTTCCAAGCCCAAATGGTTCTGTGAGTCTTAGAGCCCTGAGATTCTCATGACAGATGTGGAAGTGCAAGAGCTTAAGGTCCCTTCCCAAAAAAACCCCATTGCACGACTCTGCAGCTTCTGGAGCCCTGGGTCCATGGAAATGCAGTTGCAGAGGAGCTCCGAGGAAATGGGTGTTTTGGGGAGAGCAGAGTGGCTGGAAGAGAGGAACAGGAACAGTCTCCTCGAGCAAGCCCTTGTGTCTCAGGGAGCGGGATCGGCTCGCTCCTAACGCACCGGGTGACTCCCAGAGCGGGGGATGGAAATGCAGCCCAGGTCCGAAAGAAACCTCTGCGCATCATGCGCGGGCGCGCTGCCCCTCTGCGCGGAGCCCCCACTCGGCACGCCCGCACGGGCGCGGTGGCTACTGCGCATGCGCGGGCGCGGTGGCTACGGCACATGCGCGGGCGCGGGGGCTACTGCGCATGCGCGGGCGCGGGGGCTACTGCGCATGCGGGGGCGCGGTGGCTACTGCGCATGCGGGGGCGCGGTGGCTACTGCGCATGCGCGGGCGCGGTGGCTACGGCGCATGCGCGGGCGCGGTGGCTACGGCGCATGCGCGGGCGCGGTGGCTACGGCGCATGCGCGGGCGCGGTGGCTACTGCGCATGCGCGGGCGCGGTGGCTACTGCGCATGCGCGGGGTCTACGGCACATGCGCGGGCGCGGTGGCTACGGCGCATGCGCGGGCGCGGGTGCTACTACGCATGCGCGGGCGCGGGGGCTACTGCGCATGCGCGGGCGCGGTGGCTACGGCGCATGCGCGGGCGCGGTGGCTACTGCGCATGCGCGGGCGCGGGGTGTACTGCGCATGCGCGGGCGCGGGGGCTACTGCGCATGCGGGGGCGCGGTGGCTACTGCGCATGCGGGGGCGCGGTGGCTACTGCGCATGCGCGGGCGTGGGGTGTACTGCGCATGCGCGGGCGCGGTGGCTACGGCGCATGCGCGGGCGCGGTGGCTACGGCGCATGCGCGGGCGCGGGGGCTACGGCGCATGCGCGGGCGCGGTGGCTACTGCGCATGCGCCAGCGCGGGGTGTACTGCGCATGCTCGGGCGCGGTGGCTACTACGCATGCGCGGGCGCGGGGGCTACTGCGCATGCGCGGGCGCGGGCGCTACGGCGCATGCGCGGGCGCGGTGGCTACGGCACATGCGCGGGCGCGGTGGCTACTGCGCATGCGCGGGCGCGGGGGCTACTGCGCATGCGGGGGCGCGGTGGCTACTGCGCATGCGGGGGCGCGGTGGCTACTGCGCATGCGCGGGCGTGGGGTGTACTGCGCATGCGCGGGCGCGGTGGCTACTGCGCATGCGCGGGCGCGGTGGCTACGGCGCATGCGCGGGCGCGGTGGCTACTGCGCATGCGCGGGCGCGGGTGCTACTGCGCATGCGCGGGGTCTACGGCGCATGCGCGGGCGCGGTGGCTACGGCGCATGCGCGGGCGCGGGTGCTACTACGCATGCGCGGGCGCGGGGGCTACTGCGCGGGCGCGGGCGCGGGGGCTACGGCGCATGCGCGGGCGCGGTGGCTACTGCGCATGCGCGGGCGCGGGGTGTACTGCGCATGCGCGGGCGCGGTGGCTACGGCGCATGCGCGGGCGCGGTGGCTACTGCGCATGCGCGGGCGCGGTGGCTACTGCGCATGCGGGGGCGCGCGTGCTACTGCGCATGCGCGGGGTCTACGGCGCATGCGCGGGCGCGGTGGCTACGGCGCATGCGCGGGCGCGGGTGCTACTGCGCATGCGCGGGCGCGGGGTGTACTGCGCATGCGCGGGCGCGGGGGCTACGGCGCATGCGCGGGCGCGGTGGCTACTGCGCATGCGCGGGCGCGGGGTGTACTGCGCATGCGCGGGCGCGGTGGCTACTACGCATGCGCGGGCGCGGGGGCTACTGCGCATGCGCGGGCGCGGGGGCTACGGCGCATGCGCGGGCGCGGTGGCTACTGCGCATGCGCGGGCGCGGTGGCTACGGGGCATGCTCGGGCGCGATGGCTACTGCGCATGCGCGGGCGCGGTGGCTACGGCGCATGCGCGGGCGCGGTGGCTACTGCGCATGCGCGGGAGAACTGGGCCCCCCTCACCCCCCACTGCGCATGCGCGGGGCGCTGGGCCCGTCCCTGTGCTGGCACTGCTGGGGCACCTGCAGTGCTGGCAGCACCTCTGGGACAAGAGGGACACGGAGGGGCTGGAGCGAGTCCAGGCAAGGGAACGGAGCTGGCAAGGGGCTGGAGAGTTCCTGAGAGAGCTGGGAAAGGGGCACAGCCCTGCAGCAAAGGAGGCTCAGGGGGGACCTTGTGGCTCTGGACAAGTCCCTGACAGGAGGGAGCAGCCGGGGGGGTCGGGCTCTGCTCGCAGGGAACAGGGACAGGAGGAGAGGGAACGGCCTCAGGCTGGGCCAGGGGAGGCTCAGGGTGGATATTGGGGAAATTCCTCCATGGAAAGGGCGCTCAGGCCTTGGCACAGCTGCCCAGGGAGGTTTGGAGTGCCCACCCCTGGGAGTGCTCCAACACCTGTGGCTGTGGCATGGGCGGACGTGGTCAGCGCCGGCCGTGCTGGTGCTGGTTGCACTCAGTGATCTCCGAGGTCTTTTCCAACCTTGATTCCGCTCTCAAGGCAGCCCCACGGAGGAGCAGCACAAAAGGCACCCCCAGGCTGCGAGCGGAGGGTTCAGAACACGCTGCGGCAGCAGGAACGAAGCTCTGCAGGATGAAACTGAAAAGGGGAGAAATGCCGAGCTCTGTGAAAGGGAACAACTGAGAGAGCCACAAACGAGCCACCAAACTTCTCACAGGGGACACCACCAGCAGCACAGGTGTGAAGGGACTTCTTTTTGCCCCAGAAGTGTGAATCCACAGCCCAAGCCACGTGCACACACTGCAGATGTGAAGTGTATTTTTACTGCCAGCAAGCACTTGGGAATAAAAAAACCTCAGCCCCAAAGCTTGATGTCTAAACAGCAACACACAAGTTCTAAGCCAGCTGTCGAGAGAAACAAAACACAGCAAAAACAAAGCAGAAAGGGAGCAAAACCTTGTCACACTGGCTGTGTTTCCGAGCGTGACAGCTTCTGCCATGCTGGGAATGCAGCACCAAACACAAAAATCCTACTGCAACTCCTGGATCCCATAGCAGGAAGGACATGGAGATTCCCCGTGGGAATCAGGGATGCAGGACTCGGCTGTGCTGCCATCACTCCCTCAGGAATAGCCAGGTTTAGCTCCTTCTGTCTGCCCAGAGAGGGGGATTTGCCCCTGGATGCCCTGGAATGTTCCAGGCCAGGCTGCACACTGGGGCTGGGAGCAGCCCGGGACAGTGGGAGGTGTCCCTGCCCGTGGCAGCGCTGGCACTGGATGAGCTTGAAGGTCCTTCCAAGCCCAAATGGTTCTGTGAGTCTTAGAGCCCTGAGATTCTCATGACAGAGGTGGAAGTGCAAGAGCTTAAGGTCCCTTCCCAAAAAAACCCCATTGCACGACTCTGCAGCTTCTGGAGCCCTGGGTCCATGGAAATGCAGTTGCAGAGGAGCTCCGAGGAAATGGGTGTTTTGGGGAGAGCAGAGTGGCTGGAAGAGAGGAACAGGAACAGTCTCCTCGAGCAAGCCCTTGTGTCTCAGGGAGCGGGATCGGCTCGCTCCTAACGCACCGGGTGACTCCCAGAGCGGGGGATGGAAATGCAGCCCAGGTCCGAAAGAAACCTCTGCGCATCATGCGCGGGCGCGCTGCCCCTCTGCGCGGAGCCCCCACTCGGCACGCCCGCACGGGCGCGGTGGCTACTGCGCATGCGCGGGCGCGGTGGCTACTGCGCATGCGCGGGCGCGGTGGCTACGGCACATGCGCGGGCGCGGGGGCTACTGCGCATGCGCGGGCGCGGTGGCTACGGCGCATGCGCCAGCGCGGTGGCTACTGCGCATGCGCGGGCGCGCGTGCTACTGCGCATGCGCGGGGTCTACGGCGCATGCGCGGGCGCGGGGTCTACGGCGCATGCGCGGGCGCGGTGGCTACGGCGCATGCGCGGGCGCGGTGGCTACTGCGCATGCGCGGGCGCGGGGGCTACGGCGCATGCGCGGGCGCGGTGGCTACTGCGCATGCGCGGGCGCGGGGTGTACTGCGCATGCGCGGGCGCGGTGGCTACGGCGCATGCGCGGGCGCGGTGGCTACTGCGCATGCGCGGGCGCGCGTGCTACTGCGCATGCGCGGGGTCTACGGCGCATGCGCGGGCGCGGTGGCTACGGCGCATGCGCGGGCGCGGGTGCTACTGCGCATGCGCGGGCGCGGGGGCTACTGCGCATGCGCGGGCGCGGGGGCTACGGCGCATGCGCGGGCGCGGTGGCTACTGCGCATGCGCGGGCGCGGTGGCTACTGCGCATGCGCGGGCGCGGTGGCTACTACGCATGCGCGGGCGCGGGGGCTACTGCGCATGCGCGGGCGCGGGGGCTACGGCGCATGCGCGGGCGCGGTGGCTACTGCGCATGCGCGGGCGCGGTGGCTACGGGGCATGCTCGGGCGCGGTGGCTACTGCGCATGCGCGGGCGCGGTGGCTACGGCGCATGCGCGGGCGCGGTGGCTACTGCGCATGCGCGGGAGAACTGGGCCCCCCTCACCCCCCACTGCGCATGCGCGGGGCGCTGGGCCCGTCCCTGTGCTGGCACTGCTGGGGCACCTGCAGTGCTGGCAGCACCTCTGGGACAAGAGGGACACGGAGGGGCTGGAGCCAGTCCAGGCAAGGGAACGGAGCTGGCAAGGGGTTGGAGAGTTCCTGAGAGAGCTGGGAAAGGGGCACAGCCCGGAGCAAAGGAGGCTCAGGGGGGACCTTGTGGCTCTGGACAAGTCCCTGACAGGAGGGAGCAGCCGGGGGGGTCGGGCTCTGCTCGCAGGGAACAGGGACAGGAGGAGAGGGAACGGCCTCAGGCTGGGCCAGGGGAGGCTCAGGGTGGATATTGGGGAAATTCCTCCATGGAAAGGGCGCTCAGGCCTTGGCACAGCTGCCCAGGGAGGTTTGGAGTGCCCACCCCTGGGAGTGCTCCAACACCTGTGGCTGTGGCATGGGCGGACGTGGTCAGCGGTGGCCGTGCTGGTGCTGGTTGCACTCAGTGATCTCCGAGGTCTTTTCCAACCTTGATTCCGCTCTCAAGGCAGCCCCACGGAGGAGCAGCACAAAAGGCACCCCCAGGCTGCAAGCGGAGGGTTCAGAACACGCTGCGGCAGCAGGAACGAAGCTCTGCAGGATGAAACTGAAAAGGGGAGAAATGCCGAGCTCTGTGAAAGGGAACAACTGAGAGAGCCACAAACGAGCCACCAAACTTCTCACAGGGGACACCACCAGCAGCACAGGTGTGAAGGGACTTCTTTTTGCCCCAGAAGTGTGAATCCACAGCCCAAGCCACGTGCACACACTGCAGATGTGAAGTGTATTTTTACTGCCAGCAAGCACTTGGGAATAAAAAAACCTCAGCCCCAAAGCTTGATGTCTAAACAGCAACACACAAGTTCTAAGCCAGCTGTCGAGAGAAACAAAACACAGCAAAAACAAAGCAGAAAGGGAGCAAAACCTTGTCACACTGGCTGTGTTTCCGAGCGTGACAGCTTCTGCCCATGCTGGGAATGCAGCACCAAACACAAAAATCCTACTGCAACTCCTGGATCCCATAGCAGGAAGGACATGGAGATTCCCCGTGGGAATCAGGGATGCAGGACTCGGCTGTGCTGCCATCACTCCCTCAGGAATAGCCAGGTTTAGCTCCTTCTGTCTGCCCAGAGAGGGGGATTTGCCCCTGGATGCCCTGGAATGTTCCAGGCCAGGCTGCACACTGGGGCTGGGAGCAGCCCGGGACAGTGGGAGGTGTCCCTGCCCGTGGCAGCGCTGGCACTGGATGAGCTTGAAGGTCCTTCCAAGCCCAAATGGTTCTGTGAGTCTTAGAGCCCTGAGATTCTCATGACAGAGGTGGAAGTGCAAGAGCTTAAGGTCCCTTCCCAAAAAAACCCCATTGCACGACTCTGCAGCTTCTGGAGCCCTGGGTCCATGGAAATGCAGTTGCAGAGGAGCTCCGAGGAAATGGGTGTTTTGGGGAGAGCAGAGTGGCTGGAAGAGAGGAACAGGAACAGTCTCCTCGAGCAAGCCCTTGTGTCTCAGGGAGCGGGATCGGCTCGCTCCTAACGCACCGGGTGACTCCCAGAGCGGGGGATGGAAATGCAGCCCAGGTCCGAAAGAAACCTCTGCGCATCATGCGCGGGCGCGCTGCCCCTCTGCGCGGAGCCCCCACTCGGCACGCCCGCACGGGCGCGGTGGCTACCGCGCATGCGCGGGCGCGGTGGCTACTGCGCATGCGCGGGCGCGGTGGCTACGGCACATGCGCGGGCGCGGGGGCTACTGCGCATGCGCGGGCGCGGGGGCTACTGCGCATGCGGGGGCGCGGTGGCTACTGCGCATGCGGGGGCGCGGTGGCTACTGCGCATGCGCGGGCGTGGGGTGTACTGCGCATGCGCGGGCGCGGTGGCTACGGCGCATGCGCGGGCGCGGTGGCTACGGCGCATGCGCGGGCGCGGTGGCTACTGCGCATGCGCGGGCGCGGGTGCTACTGCGCATGCGCGGGGTCTACGGCGCATGCGCGGGCGCGGTGGCTACGGCGCATGCGCGGGCGCGGGTGCTACTACGCATGCGCGGGCGCGGGGGCTACTGCGCATGCGCGGGCGCGGGGGCTACGGCGCATGCGCGGGCGCGGTGGCTACTGCGCATGCGCGGGCGCGGGGTGTACTGCGCATGCGCGGGCGCGGTGGCTACGGCGCATGCGCGGGCGCGGTGGCTACTGCGCATGCGCCAGCGCGGTGGCTACTGCGCATGCGCGGGCGCGCGTGCTACTGCGCATGCGCGGGGTCTACGGCGCATGCGCGGGCGCGGTGGCTACGGCGCATGCGCGGGCGCGCGTGCTACTGCGCATGCGCGGGCGCGGGGGCTACTGCGCATGCGCGGGCGCGGGGTCTACGGCGCATGCGCGGGCGCGGTGGCTACTGCGCATGCGCGGGCGCGGGGTGTACTGCGCATGCTCGGGCGCGGTGGCTACTACGCATGCGCGGGCGCGGGGGCTACTGCGCATGCGCGGGCGCGGTGGCTACTGCGCATGCGCGGACGCGCTGGCCCTACCCCCACACCACTGCGCATGCGCGGGAGAACTGGGCCCCCCTCACCCCCCACTGCGCATGCGCGGGGCGCTGGGCCCGTCCCTGTGCTGGCACTGCTGGGGCACCTGCAGTGCTGGCAGCACCTCTGGGACAAGAGGGACACGGAGGGGCTGGAGCGAGTCCAGGCAAGGGAACGGAGCTGGCAAGGGGCTGGAGAGTTCCTGAGAGAGCTGGGAAAGGGGCACAGCCCGGAGCAAAGGAGGCTCAGGGGGGACCTTGTGGCTCTGGACAAGTCCCTGACAGGAGGGAGCAGCCGGGGGGGTCGGGCTCTGCTCGCAGGGAACAGGGACAGGAGGAGAGGGAACGGCCTCAGGCTGGGCCAGGGGAGGCTCAGGGTGGATATTGGGGAAATTCCTCCATGGAAAGGGCGCTCAGGCCTTGGCACAGCTGCCCAGGGAGGTTTGGAGTGCCCACCCCTGGGAGTGCTCCAACACCTGTGGCTGTGGCATGGGCGGACGTGGTCAGCGCCGGCCGTGCTGGTGCTGGTTGCACTCAGTGATCTCCGAGGTCTTTTCCAACCTTGATTCCGCTCTCAAGGCAGCCCCACGGAGGAGCAGCACAAAAGGCACCCCCAGGCTGCGAGCGGAGGGTTCAGAACACGCTGCGGCAGCAGGAACGAAGCTCTGCAGGATGAAACTGAAAAGGGGAGAAATGCCGAGCTCTGTGAAAGGGAACAACTGAGAGAGCCACAAACGAGCCACCAAACTTCTCACAGGGGACACCACCAGCAGCACAGGTGTGAAGGGACTTCTTTTTGCCCCAGAAGTGTGAATCCACAGCCCAAGCCACGTGCACACACTGCAGATGTGAAGTGTATTTTTACTGCCAGCAAGCACTTGGGAATAAAAAAACCTCAGCCCCAAAGCTTGATGTCTAAACAGCAACACACAAGTTCTAAGCCAGCTGTCGAGAGAAACAAAACACAGCAAAAACAAAGCAGAAAGGGAGCAAAACCTTGTCACACTGGCTGTGTTTCCGAGCGTGACAGCTTCTGCCCATGCTGGGAATGCAGCACCAAACACAAAAATCCTACTGCAACTCCTGGATCCCATAGCAGGAAGGACATGGAGATTCCCCGTGGGAATCAGGGATGCAGGACTCGGCTGTGCTGCCATCACTCCCTCAGGAATAGCCAGGTTTAGCTCCTTCTGTCTGCCCAGAGAGGGGGATTTGCCCCTGGATGCCCTGGAATGTTCCAGGCCAGGCTGCACACTGGGGCTGGGAGCAGCCCGGGACAGTGGGAGGTGTCCCTGCCCGTGGCAGCGCTGGCACTGGATGAGCTTGAAGGTCCTTCCAAGCCCAAATGGTTCTGTGAGTCTTAGAGCCCTGAGATTCTCATGACAGAGGTGGAAGTGCAAGAGCTTAAGGTCCCTTCCCAAAAAAACCCCATTGCACGACTCTGCAGCTTCTGGAGCCCTGGGTCCATGGAAATGCAGTTGCAGAGGAGCTCCGAGGAAATGGGTGTTTTGGGGAGAGCAGAGTGGCTGGAAGAGAGGAACAGGAACAGTCTCCTCGAGCAAGCCCTTGTGTCTCAGGGAGCGGGATCGGCTCGCTCCTAACGCACCGGGTGACTCCCAGAGCGGGGGATGGAAATGCAGCCCAGGTCCGAAAGAAACCTCTGCGCATCATGCGCGGGCGCGCTGCCCCTCTGCGCGGAGCCCCCACTCGGCACGCCCGCACGGGCGCGGTGGCTACTGCGCATGCGCGGGCGCGGTGGCTACTGCGCATGCGCGGGCGCGGTGGCTACGGCACATGCGCGGGCGCGGGGGCTACTGCGCATGCGCGGGCGCGGGGGCTACTGCGCATGCGGGGGCGCGGTGGCTACTGCGCATGCGGGGGCGCGGTGGCTACTGCGCATGCGCGGGCGTGGGGTGTACTGCGCATGCGCGGGCGCGGGGTCTACGGCGCATGCGCGGGCGCGGTGGCTACGGCGCATGCGCGGGCGCGGTGGCTACTGCGCATGCGCGGGCGCGGGTGCTACTGCGCATGCGCGGGGTCTACGGCGCATGCGCGGGCGCGGTGGCTACGGCGCATGCGCGGGCGCGGGTGCTACTACGCATGCGCGGGCGCGGGGGCTACTGCGCATGCGCGGGCGCGGGTGCTACGGCGCATGCGCGGGCGCGGGGGCTACTGCGCATGCGGGGGCGCGGTGGCTACTGCGCATGCGGGGGCGCGGTGGCTACTGCGCATGCGCGGGCGTGGGGTGTACTGCGCATGCGCGGGCGCGGGGTCTACGGCGCATGCGCGGGCGCGGTGGCTACGGCGCATGCGCGGGCGCGGTGGCTACTGCGCATGCGCGGGCGCGGGTGCTACTGCGCATGCGCGGGGTCTACGGCGCATGCGCGGGCGCGGTGGCTACGGCGCATGCGCGGGCGCGGTGGCTACGGCGCATGCGCGGGCGCGGTGGCTACTGCGCATGCGCGGGAGAACTGGGCCCCCCTCACCCCCCACTGCGCATGCGCGGGGCGCTGGGCCCGTCCCTGTGCTGGCACTGCTGGGGCACCTGCAGTGCTGGCAGCACCTCTGGGACAAGAGGGACACGGAGGGGCTGGAGCCAGTCCAGGCAAGGGAACGGAGCTGGCAAGGGGCTGGAGAGTTCCTGAGAGAGCTGGGAAAGGGGCACAGCCCGGAGCAAAGGAGGCTCAGGGGGGACCTTGTGGCTCTGGACAAGTCCCTGACAGGAGGGAGCAGCCGGGGGGGTCGGGCTCTGCTCGCAGGGAACAGGGACAGGAGGAGAGGGAACGGCCTCAGGCTGGGCCAGGGGAGGCTCAGGGTGGATATTGGGGAAATTCCTCCATGGAAAGGGCGCTCAGGCCTTGGCACAGCTGCCCAGGGAGGTTTGGAGTGCCCACCCCTGGGAGTGCTCCAACACCTGTGGCTGTGGCATGGGCGGACGTGGTCAGCGCCGGCCGTGCTGGTGCTGGTTGCACTCAGTGATCTCCGAGGTCTTTTCCAACCTTGATTCCGCTCTCAAGGCAGCCCCACGGAGGAGCAGCACAAAAGGCACCCCCAGGCTGCGAGCGGAGGGTTCAGAACACGCTGCGGCAGCAGGAACGAAGCTCTGCAGGATGAAACTGAAAAGGGGAGAAATGCCGAGCTCTGTGAAAGGGAACAACTGAGAGAGCCACAAACGAGCCACCAAACTTCTCACAGGGGACACCACCAGCAGCACAGGTGTGAAGGGACTTCTTTTTGCCCCAGAAGTGTGAATCCACAGCCCAAGCCACGTGCACACACTGCAGATGTGAAGTGTATTTTTACTGCCAGCAAGCACTTGGGAATAAAAAAACCTCAGCCCCAAAGCTTGATGTCTAAACAGCAACACACAAGTTCTAAGCCAGCTGTCGAGAGAAACAAAACACAGCAAAAACAAAGCAGAAAGGGAGCAAAACCTTGTCACACTGGCTGTGTTTCCGAGCGTGACAGCTTCTGCCCATGCTGGGAATGCAGCACCAAACACAAAAATCCTACTGCAACTCCTGGATCCCATAGCAGGAAGGACATGGAGATTCCCCGTGGGAATCAGGGATGCAGGACTCGGCTGTGCTGCCATCACTCCCTCAGGAATAGCCAGGTTTAGCTCCTTCTGTCTGCCCAGAGAGGGGGATTTGCCCCTGGATGCCCTGGAATGTTCCAGGCCAGGCTGCACACTGGGGCTGGGAGCAGCCCGGGACAGTGGGAGGTGTCCCTGCCCGTGGCAGCGCTGGCACTGGATGAGCTTGAAGGTCCTTCCAAGCCCAAATGGTTCTGTGAGTCTTAGAGCCCTGAGATTCTCATGACAGAGGTGGAAGTGCAAGAGCTTAAGGTCCCTTCCCAAAAAAACCCCATTGCACGACTCTGCAGCTTCTGGAGCCCTGGGTCCATGGAAATGCAGTTGCAGAGGAGCTCCGAGGAAATGGGTGTTTTGGGGAGAGCAGAGTGGCTGGAAGAGAGGAACAGGAACAGTCTCCTCGAGCAAGCCCTTGTGTCTCAGGGAGCGGGATCGGCTCGCTCCTAACGCACCGGGTGACTCCCAGAGCGGGGGATGGAAATGCAGCCCAGGTCCGAAAGAAACCTCTGCGCATCATGCGCGGGCGCGCTGCCCCTCTGCGCGGAGCCCCCACTCGGCACGCCCGCACGGGCGCGGTGGCTACTGCGCATGCGCGGGCGCGGTGGCTACTGCGCATGCGCGGGCGCGGTGGCTACGGCACATGCGCGGGCGCGGGGGCTACTGCGCATGCGCGGGCGCGGGGGCTACTGCGCATGCGGGGGCGCGGTGGCTACTGCGCATGCGGGGGCGCGGTGGCTACTGCGCATGCGCGGGCGTGGGGTGTACTGCGCATGCGCGGGCGCGGGGTCTACGGCGCATGCGCGGGCGCGGTGGCTACGGCGCATGCGCGGGCGCGGTGGCTACTGCGCATGCGCGGGCGCGGGTGCTACTGCGCATGCGCGGGGTCTACGGCGCATGCGCGGGCGCGGTGGCTACGGCGCATGCGCGGGCGCGGGTGCTACTACGCATGCGCGGGCGCGGGGGCTACTGCGCATGCGCGGGCGCGGGTGCTACGGCGCATGCGCGGGCGCGGGGGCTACTGCGCATGCGGGGGCGCGGTGGCTACTGCGCATGCGGGGGCGCGGTGGCTACTGCGCATGCGCGGGCGTGGGGTGTACTGCGCATGCGCGGGCGCGGGGTCTACGGCGCATGCGTGGGCGCGGTGGCTACGGCGCATGCGCGGGCGCGGTGGCTACTGCGCATGCGCGGGCGCGGGTGCTACTGCGCATGCGCGGGGTCTACGGCGCATGCGCGGGCGCGGTGGCTACGGCGCATGCGCGGGCGCGGTGGCTACGGCGCATGCGCGGGCGCGGTGGCTACTGCGCATGCGCGGGAGAACTGGGCCCCCCTCACCCCCCACTGCGCATGCGCGGGGCGCTGGGCCCGTCCCTGTGCTGGCACTGCTGGGGCACCTGCAGTGCTGGCAGCACCTCTGGGACAAGAGGGACACGGAGGGGCTGGAGCCAGTCCAGGCAAGGGAACGGAGCTGGCAAGGGGCTGGAGAGTTCCTGAGAGAGCTGGGAAAGGGGCACAGCCCGGAGCAAAGGAGGCTCAGGGGGGACCTTGTGGCTCTGGACAAGTCCCTGACAGGAGGGAGCAGCCGGGGGGGTCGGGCTCTGCTCGCAGGGAACAGGGACAGGAGGAGAGGGAACGGCCTCAGGCTGGGCCAGGGGAGGCTCAGGGTGGATATTGGGGAAATTCCTCCATGGAAAGGGCGCTCAGGCCTTGGCACAGCTGCCCAGGGAGGTTTGGAGTGCCCACCCCTGGGAGTGCTCCAACACCTGTGGCTGTGGCATGGGCGGACGTGGTCAGCGCCGGCCGTGCTGGTGCTGGTTGCACTCAGTGATCTCCGAGGTCTTTTCCAACCTTGATTCCGCTCTCAAGGCAGCCCCACGGAGGAGCAGCACAAAAGGCACCCCCAGGCTGCGAGCGGAGGGTTCAGAACACGCTGCGGCAGCAGGAACGAAGCTCTGCAGGATGAAACTGAAAAGGGGAGAAATGCCGAGCTCTGTGAAAGGGAACAACTGAGAGAGCCACAAACGAGCCACCAAACTTCTCACAGGGGACACCACCAGCAGCACAGGTGTGAAGGGACTTCTTTTTGCCCCAGAAGTGTGAATCCACAGCCCAAGCCACGTGCACACACTGCAGATGTGAAGTGTATTTTTACTGCCAGCAAGCACTTGGGAATAAAAAAACCTCAGCCCCAAAGCTTGATGTCTAAACAGCAACACACAAGTTCTAAGCCAGCTGTCGAGAGAAACAAAACACAGCAAAAACAAAGCAGAAAGGGAGCAAAACCTTGTCACACTGGCTGTGTTTCCGAGCGTGACAGCTTCTGCCCATGCTGGGAATGCAGCACCAAACACAAAAATCCTACTGCAACTCCTGGATCCCATAGCAGGAAGGACATGGAGATTCCCCGTGGGAATCAGGGATGCAGGACTCGGCTGTGCTGCCATCACTCCCTCAGGAATAGCCAGGTTTAGCTCCTTCTGTCTGCCCAGAGAGGGGGATTTGCCCCTGGATGCCCTGGAATGTTCCAGGCCAGGCTGCACACTGGGGCTGGGAGCAGCCCGGGACAGTGGGAGGTGTCCCTGCCCGTGGCAGCGCTGGCACTGGATGAGCTTGAAGGTCCTTCCAAGCCCAAATGGTTCTGTGAGTCTTAGAGCCCTGAGATTCTCATGACAGAGGTGGAAGTGCAAGAGCTTAAGGTCCCTTCCCAAAAAAACCCCATTGCACGACTCTGCAGCTTCTGGAGCCCTGGGTCCATGGAAATGCAGTTGCAGAGGAGCTCCGAGGAAATGGGTGTTTTGGGGAGAGCAGAGTGGCTGGAAGAGAGGAACAGGAACAGTCTCCTCGAGCAAGCCCTTGTGTCTCAGGGAGCGGGATCGGCTCGCTCCTAACGCACCGGGTGACTCCCAGAGCGGGGGATGGAAATGCAGCCCAGGTCCGAAAGAAACCTCTGCGCATCATGCGCGGGCGCGCTGCCCCTCTGCGCGGAGCCCCCACTCGGCACGCCCGCACGGGCGCGGTGGCTACTGCGCATGCGCGGGCGCGGTGGCTACTGCGCATGCGCGGGCGCGGTGGCTACGGCACATGCGCGGGCGCGGGGGCTACTGCGCATGCGCGGGCGCGGGGGCTACTGCGCATGCGGGGGCGCGGTGGCTACTGCGCATGCGGGGGCGCGGTGGCTACTGCGCATGCGCGGGCGTGGGGTGTACTGCGCATGCGCGGGCGCGGGGTCTACGGCGCATGCGCGGGCGCGGTGGCTACGGCGCATGCGCGGGCGCGGTGGCTACTGCGCATGCGCGGGCGCGGGTGCTACTGCGCATGCGCGGGGTCTACGGCGCATGCGCGGGCGCGGTGGCTACGGCGCATGCGCGGGCGCGGGTGCTACTACGCATGCGCGGGCGCGGGGGCTACTGCGCATGCGCGGGCGCGGGTGCTACGGCGCATGCGCGGGCGCGGGGGCTACTGCGCATGCGGGGGCGCGGTGGCTACTGCGCATGCGGGGGCGCGGTGGCTACTGCGCATGCGCGGGCGTGGGGTGTACTGCGCATGCGCGGGCGCGGGGTCTACGGCGCATGCGCGGGCGCGGTGGCTACGGCGCATGCGCGGGCGCGGTGGCTACTGCGCATGCGCGGGCGCGGGTGCTACTGCGCATGCGCGGGGTCTACGGCGCATGCGCGGGCGCGGTGGCTACGGCGCATGCGCGGGCGCGGGTGCTACTACGCATGCGCGGGCGCGGGGGCTACTGCGCATGCGCGGGCGCGGGGGCTACGGCGCATGCGCGGGCGCGGTGGCTACTGCGAATGCGCGGGCGCGGGTGCTACTACGCATGCGCGGACGCGCTGGCCCTACCCCCACACCACTGCGCATGCGCGGGAGAACTGGGCCCCCCTCACCCCCCACTGCGCATGCGCGGGGCGCTGGGCCCGTCCCTGTGCTGGCACTGCTGGGGCACCTGCAGTGCTGGCAGCACCTCTGGGACAAGAGGGACACGGAGGGGCTGGAGCCAGTCCAGGCAAGGGAACGGAGCTGGCAAGGGGTTGGAGAGTTCCTGAGAGAGCTGGGAAAGGGGCACAGCCCGGAGCAAAGGAGGCTCAGGGGGGACCTTGTGGCTCTGGACAAGTCCCTGACAGGAGGGAGCAGCCGGGGGGGTCGGGCTCTGCTCGCAGGGAACAGGGACAGGAGGAGAGGGAACGGCCTCAGGCTGGGCCAGGGGAGGCTCAGGGTGGATATTGGGGAAATTCCTCCATGGAAAGGGCGCTCAGGCCTTGGCACAGCTGCCCAGGGAGGTTTGGAGTGCCCACCCCTGGGAGTGCTCCAACACCTGTGGCTGTGGCATGGGCGGACGTGGTCAGCGCCGGCCGTGCTGGTGCTGGTTGCACTCAGTGATCTCCGAGGTCTTTTCCAACCTTGATTCCGCTCTCAAGGCAGCCCCACGGAGGAGCAGCACAAAAGGCACCCCCAGGCTGCGAGCGGAGGGTTCAGAACACGCTGCGGCAGCAGGAACGAAGCTCTGCAGGATGAAACTGAAAAGGGGAGAAATGCCGAGCTCTGTGAAAGGGAACAACTGAGAGAGCCACAAACGAGCCACCAAACTTCTCACAGGGGACACCACCAGCAGCACAGGTGTGAAGGGACTTCTTTTTGCCCCAGAAGTGTGAATCCACAGCCCAAGCCACGTGCACACACTGCAGATGTGAAGTGTATTTTTACTGCCAGCAAGCACTTGGGAATAAAAAAACCTCAGCCCCAAAGCTTGATGTCTAAACAGCAACACACAAGTTCTAAGCCAGCTGTCGAGAGAAACAAAACACAGCAAAAACAAAGCAGAAAGGGAGCAAAACCTTGTCACACTGGCTGTGTTTCCGAGCGTGACAGCTTCTGCCCATGCTGGGAATGCAGCACCAAACACAAAAATCCTACTGCAACTCCTGGATCCCATAGCAGGAAGGACATGGAGATTCCCCGTGGGAATCAGGGATGCAGGACTCGGCTGTGCTGCCATCACTCCCTCAGGAATAGCCAGGTTTAGCTCCTTCTGTCTGCCCAGAGAGGGGGATTTGCCCCTGGATGCCCTGGAATGTTCCAGGCCAGGCTGCACACTGGGGCTGGGAGCAGCCCGGGACAGTGGGAGGTGTCCCTGCCCGTGGCAGCGCTGGCACTGGATGAGCTTGAAGGTCCTTCCAAGCCCAAATGGTTCTGTGAGTCTTAGAGCCCTGAGATTCTCATGACAGAGGTGGAAGTGCAAGAGCTTAAGGTCCCTTCCCAAAAAAACCCCATTGCACGACTCTGCAGCTTCTGGAGCCCTGGGTCCATGGAAATGCAGTTGCAGAGGAGCTCCGAGGAAATGGGTGTTTTGGGGAGAGCAGAGTGGCTGGAAGAGAGGAACAGGAACAGTCTCCTCGAGCAAGCCCTTGTGTCTCAGGGAGCGGGATCGGCTCGCTCCTAACGCACCGGGTGACTCCCAGAGCGGGGGATGGAAATGCAGCCCAGGTCCGAAAGAAACCTCTGCGCATCATGCGCGGGCGCGCTGCCCCTCTGCGCGGAGCCCCCACTCGGCACGCCCGCACGGGCGCGGTGGCTACCGCGCATGCGCGGGCGCGGTGGCTACTGCGCATGCGCGGGCGCGGTGGCTACGGCACATGCGCGGGCGCGGGGGCTACTGCGCATGCGCGGGCGCGGGGGCTACTGCGCATGCGGGGGCGCGGTGGCTACTGCGCATGCGGGGGCGCGGTGGCTACTGCGCATGCGCGGGCGTGGGGTGTACTGCGCATGCGCGGGCGCGGTGGCTACGGCGCATGCGCGGGCGCGGTGGCTACGGCGCATGCGCGGGCGCGGTGGCTACTGCGCATGCGCGGGCGCGGGTGCTACTGCGCATGCGCGGGGTCTACGGCGCATGCGCGGGCGCGGTGGCTACGGCGCATGCGCGGGCGCGGGTGCTACTACGCATGCGCGGGCGCGGGGGCTACTGCGCATGCGCGGGCGCGGGGGCTACGGCGCATGCGCGGGCGCGGTGGCTACTGCGCATGCGCGGGCGCGGGGTGTACTGCGCATGCGCGGGCGCGGGGGCTACGGCGCATGCGCGGGCGCGGTGGCTACTGCGCATGCGCCAGCGCGGTGGCTACTGCGCATGCGCGGGCGCGCGTGCTACTGCGCATGCGCGGGGTCTACGGCGCATGCGCGGGCGCGGTGGCTACGGCGCATGCGCGGGCGCGGGTGCTACTGCGCATGCGCGGGCGCGGGGACTACTGCGCATGCGCGGGCGCGGTGGCTACTGCGCATGCGCGGGCGCGGGGGCTACTGCGCATGCGCGGGCGCGGTGGCTACTGCGCATGCGCGGGCGCGGTGGCTACGGCACATGCGCGGGCGCGGTGGCTACGGCGCATGCGCGGGCGCGGTGGCTACGGCGCATGCGCGGGCGCGGTGGCTACTGCGCATGCGCGGGCGCGGGTGCTACTGCGCATGCGCGGGGTCTACGGCGCATGCGCGGGCGCGGTGGCTACGGCGCATGCGCGGGCGCGGGTGCTACTACGCATGCGCGGGCGCGGGGGCTACTGCGCATGCGCGGGCGCGGGGGCTACGGCGCATGCGCGGGCGCGGTGGCTACTGCGCATGCGCGGGCGCGGGGGCTACGGCGCATGCTCGGGCGTGGGCGCGGTGGCTACGGCGCATGCGCGGGCGCGGGGTCTACGGCGCATGCGCGGGCGCGGTGGCTACGGCGCATGCGCGGGCGCGGTGGCTACTGCGCATGCGCGGGCGCGGGTGCTACTGCGCATGCGCGGGGTCTACGGCGCATGCGCGGGCGCGGTGGCTACGGCGCATGCGCGGGCGCGGGGGCTACTACGCATGCGCGGGCGCGGGGGCTACTGCGCATGCGCGGGCGCGGGGGCTACGGCGCATGCGCGGGCGCGGTGGCTACTGCGAATGCGCGGGCGCGGGTGCTACTACGCATGCGCGGACGCGCTGGCCCTACCCCCACACCACTGCGCATGCGCGGGAGAACTGGGCCCCCCTCACCCCCCACTGCACATGCGCGGGGCGCTGGGCCCGTCCCTGTGCTGGCACTGCTGGGGCACCTGCAGTGCTGGCAGCACCTCTGGGACAAGAGGGACACGGAGGGGCTGGAGCCAGTCCAGGCAAGGGAACGGAGCTGGCAAGGGGTTGGAGAGTTCCTGAGAGAGCTGGGAAAGGGGCACAGCCCGGAGCAAAGGAGGCTCAGGGGGGACCTTGTGGCTCTGGACAAGTCCCTGACAGGAGGGAGCAGCCGGGGGGGTCGGGCTCTGCTCGCAGGGAACAGGGACAGGAGGAGAGGGAACGGCCTCAGGCTGGGCCAGGGGAGGCTCAGGGTGGATATTGGGGAAATTCCTCCATGGAAAGGGCGCTCAGGCCTTGGCACAGCTGCCCAGGGAGGTTTGGAGTGCCCACCCCTGGGAGTGCTCCAACACCTGTGGCTGTGGCATGGGCGGACGTGGTCAGCGCCGGCCGTGCTGGTGCTGGTTGCACTCAGTGATCTCCGAGGTCTTTTCCAACCTTGATTCCGCTCTCAAGGCAGCCCCACGGAGGAGCAGCACAAAAGGCACCCCCAGGCTGCGAGCGGAGGGTTCAGAACACGCTGCGGCAGCAGGAACGAAGCTCTGCAGGATGAAACTGAAAAGGGGAGAAATGCCGAGCTCTGTGAAAGGGAACAACTGAGAGAGCCACAAACGAGCCACCAAACTTCTCACAGGGGACACCACCAGCAGCACAGGTGTGAAGGGACTTCTTTTTGCCCCAGAAGTGTGAATCCACAGCCCAAGCCACGTGCACACACTGCAGATGTGAAGTGTATTTTTACTGCCAGCAAGCACTTGGGAATAAAAAAACCTCAGCCCCAAAGCTTGATGTCTAAACAGCAACACACAAGTTCTAAGCCAGCTGTCGAGAGAAACAAAACACAGCAAAAACAAAGCAGAAAGGGAGCAAAACCTTGTCACACTGGCTGTGTTTCCGAGCGTGACAGCTTCTGCCATGCTGGGAATGCAGCACCAAACACAAAAATCCTACTGCAACTCCTGGATCCCATAGCAGGAAGGACATGGAGATTCCCCGTGGGAATCAGGGATGCAGGACTCGGCTGTGCTGCCATCACTCCCTCAGGAATAGCCAGGTTTAGCTCCTTCTGTCTGCCCAGAGAGGGGGATTTGCCCCTGGATGCCCTGGAATGTTCCAGGCCAGGCTGCACACTGGGGCTGGGAGCAGCCCGGGACAGTGGGAGGTGTCCCTGCCCGTGGCAGCGCTGGCACTGGATGAGCTTGAAGGTCCTTCCAAGCCCAAATGGTTCTGTGAGTCTTAGAGCCCTGAGATTCTCATGACAGAGGTGGAAGTGCAAGAGCTTAAGGTCCCTTCCCAAAAAAACCCCATTGCACGACTCTGCAGCTTCTGGAGCCCTGGGTCCATGGAAATGCAGTTGCAGAGGAGCTCCGAGGAAATGGGTGTTTTGGGGAGAGCAGAGTGGCTGGAAGAGAGGAACAGGAACAGTCTCCTCGAGCAAGCCCTTGTGTCTCAGGGAGCGGGATCGGCTCGCTCCTAACGCACCGGGTGACTCCCAGAGCGGGGGATGGAAATGCAGCCCAGGTCCGAAAGAAACCTCTGCGCATCATGCGCGGGCGCGCTGCCCCTCTGCGCGGAGCCCCCACTCGGCACGCCCGCACGGGCGCGGTGGCTACTGCGCATGCGCGGGCGCGGTGGCTACTGCGCATGCGCGGGCGCGGTGGCTACGGCACATGCGCGGGCGCGGGGGCTACTGCGCATGCGCGGGCGCGGGGGCTACTGCGCATGCGGGGGCGCGGTGGCTACTGCGCATGCGGGGGCGCGGTGGCTACTGCGCATGCGCGGGCGTGGGGTGTACTGCGCATGCGCGGGCGCGGTGGCTACGGCGCATGCGCGGGCGCGGTGGCTACGGCGCATGCGCGGGCGCGGTGGCTACTGCGCATGCGCGGGCGCGCGTGGTACTGCGCATGCGCGGGGTCTACGGCGCATGCGCGGGCGCGGTGGCTACGGCGCATGCGCGGGCGCGGGTGCTACTACGCATGCGCGGGCGCGGGGGCTACGGCGCATGCGCGGGCGCGGTGGCTACGGGGCATGCGCGGGCGCGGGGTGTACTGCGCATGCGCGGGCGCGGTGGCTACGGCGCATGCGCGGGCGCGCGTGCTACTGCGCATGCGCGGGGTCTACGGCGCATGCGCGGGCGCGGTGGCTACGGCGCATGCGCGGGCGCGGGTGCTACTACGCATGCGCGGGCGCGGGGGCTACGGCGCATGCGCGGGCGCGCTGGCTACGGCGCATGCGCGGGCGCGGTGGCTACGGCGCATGCGCGGGCGCGGTGGCTACTGCGCATGCGCGGGCGCGGGTGCTACTGCGCATGCGCGGGGTCTACGGCGCATGCGCGGGCGCGGGGGCTACGGCGCATGCGCGGGCGCGGGTGCTACTACGCATGCGCGGGCGCGGGGGCTACTGCGCATGCGCGGGCGCGGGGGCTACGGCGCATGCGCGGGCGCGGTGGCTACTGCGCATGCGCGGGCGCGGGGGCTACGGCGCATGCTCGGGCGTGGGCGCGGTGGCTACGGCGCATGCGCGGGCGCGGGGTCTACGGCGCATGCGCGGGCGCGGTGGCTACGGCGCATGCGCGGGCGCGGTGGCTACTGCGCATGCGCGGGCGCGGGTGCTACTGCGCATGCGCGGGGTCTACGGCGCATGCGCGGGCGCGGTGGCTACGGCGCATGCGCGGGCGCGGGGGCTACTACGCATGCGCGGGCGCGGGGGCTACTGCGCATGCGCGGGCGCGGGGGCTACGGCGCATGCGCGGGCGCGGTGGCTACTGCGAATGCGCGGGCGCGGGTGCTACTACGCATGCGCGGACGCGCTGGCCCTACCCCCACACCACTGCGCATGCGCGGGAGAACTGGGCCCCCCTCACCCCCCACTGCGCATGCGCGGGGCGCTGGGCCCGTCCCTGTGCTGGCACTGCTGGGGCACCTGCAGTGCTGGCAGCACCTCTGGGACAAGAGGGACACGGAGGGGCTGGAGCCAGTCCAGGCAAGGGAACGGAGCTGGCAAGGGGTTGGAGAGTTCCTGAGAGAGCTGGGAAAGGGGCACAGCCCGGAGCAAAGGAGGCTCAGGGGGGACCTTGTGGCTCTGGACAAGTCCCTGACAGGAGGGAGCAGCCGGGGGGGTCGGGCTCTGCTCGCAGGGAACAGGGACAGGAGGAGAGGGAACGGCCTCAGGCTGGGCCAGGGGAGGCTCAGGGTGGATATTGGGGAAATTCCTCCATGGAAAGGGCGCTCAGGCCTTGGCACAGCTGCCCAGGGAGGTTTGGAGTGCCCACCCCTGGGAGTGCTCCAACACCTGTGGCTGTGGCATGGGCGGACGTGGTCAGCGCCGGCCGTGCTGGTGCTGGTTGCACTCAGTGATCTCCGAGGTCTTTTCCAACCTTGATTCCGCTCTCAAGGCAGCCCCACGGAGGAGCAGCACAAAAGGCACCCCCAGGCTGCGAGCGGAGGGTTCAGAACACGCTGCGGCAGCAGGAACGAAGCTCTGCAGGATGAAACTGAAAAGGGGAGAAATGCCGAGCTCTGTGAAAGGGAACAACTGAGAGAGCCACAAACGAGCCACCAAACTTCTCACAGGGGACACCACCAGCAGCACAGGTGTGAAGGGACTTCTTTTTGCCCCAGAAGTGTGAATCCACAGCCCAAGCCACGTGCACACACTGCAGATGTGAAGTGTATTTTTACTGCCAGCAAGCACTTGGGAATAAAAAAACCTCAGCCCCAAAGCTTGATGTCTAAACAGCAACACACAAGTTCTAAGCCAGCTGTCGAGAGAAACAAAACACAGCAAAAACAAAGCAGAAAGGGAGCAAAACCTTGTCACACTGGCTGTGTTTCCGAGCGTGACAGCTTCTGCCATGCTGGGAATGCAGCACCAAACACAAAAATCCTACTGCAACTCCTGGATCCCATAGCAGGAAGGACATGGAGATTCCCCGTGGGAATCAGGGATGCAGGACTCGGCTGTGCTGCCATCACTCCCTCAGGAATAGCCAGGTTTAGCTCCTTCTGTCTGCCCAGAGAGGGGGATTTGCCCCTGGATGCCCTGGAATGTTCCAGGCCAGGCTGCACACTGGGGCTGGGAGCAGCCCGGGACAGTGGGAGGTGTCCCTGCCCGTGGCAGCGCTGGCACTGGATGAGCTTGAAGGTCCTTCCAAGCCCAAATGGTTCTGTGAGTCTTAGAGCCCTGAGATTCTCATGACAGAGGTGGAAGTGCAAGAGCTTAAGGTCCCTTCCCAAAAAAACCCCATTGCACGACTCTGCAGCTTCTGGAGCCCTGGGTCCATGGAAATGCAGTTGCAGAGGAGCTCCGAGGAAATGGGTGTTTTGGGGAGAGCAGAGTGGCTGGAAGAGAGGAACAGGAACAGTCTCCTCGAGCAAGCCCTTGTGTCTCAGGGAGCGGGATCGGCTCGCTCCTAACGCACCGGGTGACTCCCAGAGCGGGGGATGGAAATGCAGCCCAGGTCCGAAAGAAACCTCTGCGCATCATGCGCGGGCGCGCTGCCCCTCTGCGCGGAGCCCCCACTCGGCACGCCCGCACGGGCGCGGTGGCTACTGCGCATGCGCGGGCGCGGTGGCTACTGCGCATGCGCGGGCGCGGTGGCTACGGCACATGCGCGGGCGCGGGGGCTACTGCGCATGCGCGGGCGCGGGGGCTACTGCGCATGCGGGGGCGCGGTGGCTACTGCGCATGCGGGGGCGCGGTGGCTACTGCGCATGCGCGGGCGTGGGGTGTACTGCGCATGCGCGGGCGCGGGGTCTACGGCGCATGCGCGGGCGCGGTGGCTACGGCGCATGCGCGGGCGCGGTGGCTACTGCGCATGCGCGGGCGCGGGTGCTACTGCGCATGCGCGGGGTCTACGGCGCATGCGCGGGCGCGGTGGCTACGGCGCATGCGCGGGCGCGGGTGCTACTACGCATGCGCGGGCGCGGGGGCTACTGCGCATGCGCGGGCGCGGGGGCTACGGCGCATGCGCGGGCGCGGTGGCTACTGCGAATGCGCGGGCGCGGGTGCTACTACGCATGCGCGGACGCGCTGGCCCTACCCCCACACCACTGCGCATGCGCGGGAGAACTGGGCCCCCCTCACCCCCCACTGCGCATGCGCGGGGCGCTGGGCCCGTCCCTGTGCTGGCACTGCTGGGGCACCTGCAGTGCTGGCAGCACCTCTGGGACAAGAGGGACACGGAGGGGCTGGAGCCAGTCCAGGCAAGGGAACGGAGCTGGCAAGGGGTTGGAGAGTTCCTGAGAGAGCTGGGAAAGGGGCACAGCCCGGAGCAAAGGAGGCTCAGGGGGGACCTTGTGGCTCTGGACAAGTCCCTGACAGGAGGGAGCAGCCGGGGGGGTCGGGCTCTGCTCGCAGGGAACAGGGACAGGAGGAGAGGGAACGGCCTCAGGCTGGGCCAGGGGAGGCTCAGGGTGGATATTGGGGAAATTCCTCCATGGAAAGGGCGCTCAGGCCTTGGCACAGCTGCCCAGGGAGGTTTGGAGTGCCCACCCCTGGGAGTGCTCCAACACCTGTGGCTGTGGCATGGGCGGACGTGGTCAGCGCCGGCCGTGCTGGTGCTGGTTGCACTCAGTGATCTCCGAGGTCTTTTCCAACCTTGATTCCGCTCTCAAGGCAGCCCCACGGAGGAGCAGCACAAAAGGCACCCCCAGGCTGCGAGCGGAGGGTTCAGAACACGCTGCGGCAGCAGGAACGAAGCTCTGCAGGATGAAACTGAAAAGGGGAGAAATGCCGAGCTCTGTGAAAGGGAACAACTGAGAGAGCCACAAACGAGCCACCAAACTTCTCACAGGGGACACCACCAGCAGCACAGGTGTGAAGGGACTTCTTTTTGCCCCAGAAGTGTGAATCCACAGCCCAAGCCACGTGCACACACTGCAGATGTGAAGTGTATTTTTACTGCCAGCAAGCACTTGGGAATAAAAAAACCTCAGCCCCAAAGCTTGATGTCTAAACAGCAACACACAAGTTCTAAGCCAGCTGTCGAGAGAAACAAAACACAGCAAAAACAAAGCAGAAAGGGAGCAAAACCTTGTCACACTGGCTGTGTTTCCGAGCGTGACAGCTTCTGCCATGCTGGGAATGCAGCACCAAACACAAAAATCCTACTGCAACTCCTGGATCCCATAGCAGGAAGGACATGGAGATTCCCCGTGGGAATCAGGGATGCAGGACTCGGCTGTGCTGCCATCACTCCCTCAGGAATAGCCAGGTTTAGCTCCTTCTGTCTGCCCAGAGAGGGGGATTTGCCCCTGGATGCCCTGGAATGTTCCAGGCCAGGCTGCACACTGGGGCTGGGAGCAGCCCGGGACAGTGGGAGGTGTCCCTGCCCGTGGCAGCGCTGGCACTGGATGAGCTTGAAGGTCCTTCCAAGCCCAAATGGTTCTGTGAGTCTTAGAGCCCTGAGATTCTCATGACAGAGGTGGAAGTGCAAGAGCTTAAGGTCCCTTCCCAAAAAAACCCCATTGCACGACTCTGCAGCTTCTGGAGCCCTGGGTCCATGGAAATGCAGTTGCAGAGGAGCTCCGAGGAAATGGGTGTTTTGGGGAGAGCAGAGTGGCTGGAAGAGAGGAACAGGAACAGTCTCCTCGAGCAAGCCCTTGTGTCTCAGGGAGCGGGATCGGCTCGCTCCTAACGCACCGGGTGACTCCCAGAGCGGGGGATGGAAATGCAGCCCAGGTCCGAAAGAAACCTCTGCGCATCATGCGCGGGCGCGCTGCCCCTCTGCGCGGAGCCCCCACTCGGCACGCCCGCACGGGCGCGGTGGCTACTGCGCATGCGCGGGCGCGGTGGCTACTGCGCATGCGCGGGCGCGGTGGCTACGGCACATGCGCGGGCGCGGGGGCTACTGCGCATGCGCGGGCGCGGGGGCTACTGCGCATGCGGGGGCGCGGTGGCTACTGCGCATGCGGGGGCGCGGTGGCTACTGCGCATGCGCGGGCGTGGGGTGTACTGCGCATGCGCGGGCGCGGGGTCTACGGCGCATGCGCGGGCGCGGTGGCTACGGCGCATGCGCGGGCGCGGTGGCTACTGCGCATGCGCGGGCGCGGGTGCTACTGCGCATGCGCGGGGTCTACGGCGCATGCGCGGGCGCGGTGGCTACGGCGCATGCGCGGGCGCGGGTGCTACTACGCATGCGCGGGCGCGGGGGCTACTGCGCATGCGCGGGCGCGGTGGCTACGGCGCATGCGCGGGCGCGGTGGCTACTGCGAATGCGCGGGCGCGGGTGCTACTACGCATGCGCGGACGCGCTGGCCCTACCCCCACACCACTGCGCATGCGCGGGAGAACTGGGCCCCCCTCACCCCCCACTGCGCATGCGCGGGGCGCTGGGCCCGTCCCTGTGCTGGCACTGCTGGGGCACCTGCAGTGCTGGCAGCACCTCTGGGACAAGAGGGACACGGAGGGGCTGGAGCCAGTCCAGGCAAGGGAACGGAGCTGGCAAGGGGTTGGAGAGTTCCTGAGAGAGCTGGGAAAGGGGCACAGCCCGGAGCAAAGGAGGCTCAGGGGGGACCTTGTGGCTCTGGACAAGTCCCTGACAGGAGGGAGCAGCCGGGGGGGTCGGGCTCTGCTCGCAGGGAACAGGGACAGGAGGAGAGGGAACGGCCTCAGGCTGGGCCAGGGGAGGCTCAGGGTGGATATTGGGGAAATTCCTCCATGGAAAGGGCGCTCAGGCCTTGGCACAGCTGCCCAGGGAGGTTTGGAGTGCCCACCCCTGGGAGTGCTCCAACACCTGTGGCTGTGGCATGGGCGGACGTGGTCAGCGCCGGCCGTGCTGGTGCTGGTTGCACTCAGTGATCTCCGAGGTCTTTTCCAACCTTGATTCCGCTCTCAAGGCAGCCCCACGGAGGAGCAGCACAAAAGGCACCCCCAGGCTGCGAGCGGAGGGTTCAGAACACGCTGCGGCAGCAGGAACGAAGCTCTGCAGGATGAAACTGAAAAGGGGAGAAATGCCGAGCTCTGTGAAAGGGAACAACTGAGAGAGCCACAAACGAGCCACCAAACTTCTCACAGGGGACACCACCAGCAGCACAGGTGTGAAGGGACTTCTTTTTGCCCCAGAAGTGTGAATCCACAGCCCAAGCCACGTGCACACACTGCAGATGTGAAGTGTATTTTTACTGCCAGCAAGCACTTGGGAATAAAAAAACCTCAGCCCCAAAGCTTGATGTCTAAACAGCAACACACAAGTTCTAAGCCAGCTGTCGAGAGAAACAAAACACAGCAAAAACAAAGCAGAAAGGGAGCAAAACCTTGTCACACTGGCTGTGTTTCCGAGCGTGACAGCTTCTGCCATGCTGGGAATGCAGCACCAAACACAAAAATCCTACTGCAACTCCTGGATCCCATAGCAGGAAGGACATGGAGATTCCCCGTGGGAATCAGGGATGCAGGACTCGGCTGTGCTGCCATCACTCCCTCAGGAATAGCCAGGTTTAGCTCCTTCTGTCTGCCCAGAGAGGGGGATTTGCCCCTGGATGCCCTGGAATGTTCCAGGCCAGGCTGCACACTGGGGCTGGGAGCAGCCCGGGACAGTGGGAGGTGTCCCTGCCCGTGGCAGCGCTGGCACTGGATGAGCTTGAAGGTCCTTCCAAGCCCAAATGGTTCTGTGAGTCTTAGAGCCCTGAGATTCTCATGACAGAGGTGGAAGTGCAAGAGCTTAAGGTCCCTTCCCAAAAAAACCCCATTGCACGACTCTGCAGCTTCTGGAGCCCTGGGTCCATGGAAATGCAGTTGCAGAGGAGCTCCGAGGAAATGGGTGTTTTGGGGAGAGCAGAGTGGCTGGAAGAGAGGAACAGGAACAGTCTCCTCGAGCAAGCCCTTGTGTCTCAGGGAGCGGGATCGGCTCGCTCCTAACGCACCGGGTGACTCCCAGAGCGGGGGATGGAAATGCAGCCCAGGTCCGAAAGAAACCTCTGCGCATCATGCGCGGGCGCGCTGCCCCTCTGCGCGGAGCCCCCACTCGGCACGCCCGCACGGGCGCGGTGGCTACTGCGCATGCGCGGGCGCGGTGGCTACGGCACATGCGCGGGCGCGGGGGCTACTGCGCATGCGCGGGCGCGGGGGCTACTGCGCATGCGGGGGCGCGGTGGCTACTGCGCATGCGGGGGCGCGGTGGCTACTGCGCATGCGCGGGCGTGGGGTGTACTGCGCATGCGCGGGCGCGGTGGCTACGGCGCATGCGCGGGCGCGGTGGCTACGGCGCATGCGCGGGCGCGGTGGCTACTGCGCATGCGCGGGCGCGGTGGCTACTGCGCATGCGCGGGGTCTACGGCGCATGCGCGGGCGCGGTGGCTACGGCGCATGCGCGGGCGCGGGTGCTACCACGCATGCGCGGGCGCGGGGGCTACTGCGCATGCGCGGGCGCGGTGGCTACGGCGCATGCGCGGGCGCGGTGGCTACTGCGCATGCGCGGGCGCGGGGTGTACTGCGCATGCGCGGGCGCGGGGGCTACTGCGCATGCGGGGGCGCGGTGGCTACTGCGCATGCGGGGGCGCGGTGGCTACTGCGCATGCGCGGGCGTGGGGTGTACTGCGCATGCGCGGGCGCGGTGGCTACGGCGCATGCGCGGGCGCGGTGGCTACGGCGCATGCGCGGGCGCGGGGGCTACGGCGCATGCGCGGGCGCGGTGGCTACTGCGCATGCGCCAGCGCGGGGTGTACTGCGCATGCTCGGGCGCGGTGGCTACTACGCATGCGCGGGCGCGGGGGCTACTGCGCATGCGCGGGCGCGGGCGCTACGGCGCATGCGCGGGCGCGGTGGCTACGGCACATGCGCGGGCGCGGTGGCTACTGCGCATGCGCGGGCGCGGGGGCTACTGCGCATGCGGGGGCGCGGTGGCTACTGCGCATGCGGGGGCGCGGTGGCTACTGCGCATGCGCGGGCGTGGGGTGTACTGCGCATGCGCGGGCGCGGTGGCTACTGCGCATGCGCGGGCGCGGTGGCTACGGCGCATGCGCGGGCGCGGTGGCTACTGCGCATGCGCGGGCGCGGGTGCTACTGCGCATGCGCGGGGTCTACGGCGCATGCGCGGGCGCGGTGGCTACGGCGCATGCGCGGGCGCGGTGGCTACGGCGCATGCGCGGGCGCGGTGGCTACGGCGCATGCGCGGGCGCGGTGGCTACGGCGCATGCGCGGGCGCGGGGGCTACTGCGCATGCGCGGGCGCGGTGGCTAGTGCGCATGCGCGGGCGCGGTGGCTACGGCACATGCGCGGGCGCGGTGGCTACGGCGCATGCGCGGGCGCGGTGGCTACGGCGCATGCGCGGGCGCGGTGGCTACTGCGCATGCGCGGGCGCGGGTGCTACTGCGCATGCGCGGCGTCTACGGCGCATGCGCGGGCGCGGTGGCTACGGCGCATGCGCGGGCGCGGGTGCTACTACGCATGCGCGGGCGCGGGGGCTACTGCGCATGCGCGGGCGCGGGGGCTACGGCGCATGCGCGGGCGCGGTGGCTACTGCGCATGCGCGGGCGCGGTGGCTACGGCGCATGCTCGGGCGTGGGCGCGGTGGCTACGGCGCATGCGCGGGCGCGGGGTCTACGGCGCATGCGCGGGCGCGGTGGCTACGGCGCATGCGCGGGCGCGGTGGCTACTGCGCATGCGCGGGCGCGGGTGCTACTGCGCATGCGCGGGGTCTACGGCGCATGCGCGGGCGCGGTGGCTACGGCGCATGCGCGGGCGCGGGGGCTACTACGCATGCGCGGGCGCGGGGGCTACTGCGCATGCGCGGGCGCGGGGGCTACGGCGCATGCGCGGGCGCGGTGGCTACTGCGCATGCGCGGGCGCGGTGGCTACGGGGCATGCTCGGGCGCGGTGGCTACTGCGCATGCGCGGGCGCGGTGGCTACGGCGCATGCGCGGGCGCGGTGGCTACTGCGCATGCGCGGGAGAACTGGGCCCCCCTCACCCCCCACTGCGCATGCGCGGGGCGCTGGGCCCGTCCCTGTGCTGGCACTGCTGGGGCACCTGCAGTGCTGGCAGCACCTCTGGGACAAGAGGGACACGGAGGGGCTGGAGCCAGTCCAGGCAAGGGAACGGAGCTGGCAAGGGGTTGGAGAGTTCCTGAGAGAGCTGGGAAAGGGGCACAGCCCGGAGCAAAGGAGGCTCAGGGGGGACCTTGTGGCTCTGGACAAGTCCCTGACAGGAGGGAGCAGCCGGGGGGGTCGGGCTCTGCTCGCAGGGAACAGGGACAGGAGGAGAGGGAACGGCCTCAGGCTGGGCCAGGGGAGGCTCAGGGTGGATATTGGGGAAATTCCTCCATGGAAAGGGCGCTCAGGCCTTGGCACAGCTGCCCAGGGAGGTTTGGAGTGCCCACCCCTGGGAGTGCTCCAACACCTGTGGCTGTGGCATGGGCGGACGTGGTCAGCGCCGGCCGTGCTGGTGCTGGTTGCACTCAGTGATCTCCGAGGTCTTTTCCAACCTTGATTCCGCTCTCAAGGCAGCCCCACGGAGGAGCAGCACAAAAGGCACCCCCAGGCTGCGAGCGGAGGGTTCAGAACACGCTGCGGCAGCAGGAACGAAGCTCTGCAGGATGAAACTGAAAAGGGGAGAAATGCCGAGCTCTGTGAAAGGGAACAACTGAGAGAGCCACAAACGAGCCACCAAACTTCTCACAGGGGACACCACCAGCAGCACAGGTGTGAAGGGACTTCTTTTTGCCCCAGAAGTGTGAATCCACAGCCCAAGCCACGTGCACACACTGCAGATGTGAAGTGTATTTTTACTGCCAGCAAGCACTTGGGAATAAAAAAACCTCAGCCCCAAAGCTTGATGTCTAAACAGCAACACACAAGTTCTAAGCCAGCTGTCGAGAGAAACAAAACACAGCAAAAACAAAGCAGAAAGGGAGCAAAACCTTGTCACACTGGCTGTGTTTCCGAGCGTGACAGCTTCTGCCCATGCTGGGAATGCAGCACCAAACACAAAAATCCTACTGCAACTCCTGGATCCCATAGCAGGAAGGACATGGAGATTCCCCGTGGGAATCAGGGATGCAGGACTCGGCTGTGCTGCCATCACTCCCTCAGGAATAGCCAGGTTTAGCTCCTTCTGTCTGCCCAGAGAGGGGGATTTGCCCCTGGATGCCCTGGAATGTTCCAGGCCAGGCTGCACACTGGGGCTGGGAGCAGCCCGGGACAGTGGGAGGTGTCCCTGCCCGTGGCAGCGCTGGCACTGGATGAGCTTGAAGGTCCTTCCAAGCCCAAATGGTTCTGTGAGTCTTAGAGCCCTGAGATTCTCATGACAGAGGTGGAAGTGCAAGAGCTTAAGGTCCCTTCCCAAAAAAACCCCATTGCACGACTCTGCAGCTTCTGGAGCCCTGGGTCCATGGAAATGCAGTTGCAGAGGAGCTCCGAGGAAATGGGTGTTTTGGGGAGAGCAGAGTGGCTGGAAGAGAGGAACAGGAACAGTCTCCTCGAGCAAGCCCTTGTGTCTCAGGGAGCGGGATCGGCTCGCTCCTAACGCACCGGGTGACTCCCAGAGCGGGGGATGGAAATGCAGCCCAGGTCCGAAAGAAACCTCTGCGCATCATGCGCGGGCGCGCTGCCCCTCTGCGCGGAGCCCCCACTCGGCACGCCCGCACGGGCGCGGTGGCTACTGCGCATGCGCGGGCGCGGTGGCTACTGCGCATGCGCGGGCGCGGTGGCTACGGCACATGCGCGGGCGCGGGGGCTACTGCGCATGCGCGGGCGCGGGGGCTACTGCGCATGCGGGGGCGCGGTGGCTAATGCGCATGCGGGGGCGCGGTGGCTACTGCGCATGCGCGGGCGTGGGGTGTACTGCGCATGCGCGGGCGCGGTGGCTACGGCGCATGCGCGGGCGCGGTGGCTACGGCGCATGCGCGGGCGCGGTGGCTACTGCGCATGCGCGGGCGCGCGTGGTACTGCGCATGCGCGGGGTCTACGGCGCATGCGCGGGCGCGGTGGCTACGGCGCATGCGCGGGCGCGGGTGCTACTACGCATGCGCGGGCGCGGGGGCTACGGCGCATGCGCGGGCGCGGTGGCTACGGGGCATGCGCGGGCGCGGGGTGTACTGCGCATGCGCGGGCGCGGTGGCTACGGCGCATGCGCGGGCGCGCGTGCTACTGCGCATGCGCGGGGTCTACGGCGCATGCGCGGGCGCGGTGGCTACGGCGCATGCGCGGGCGCGGGTGCTACTACGCATGCGCGGGCGCGGGGGCTACGGCGCATGCGCGGGCGCGGTGGCTACGGCGCATGCGCGGGCGCGGTGGCTACTGCGCATGCGCGGGCGCGGGGTGTACTGCGCATGCGCGGGCGCGGTGGCTACGGCGCATGCGCGGGCGCGGGGGCTACGGCGCATGCGCGGGCGCGGGTGCTACTACGCATGCGCGGGCGCGGTGGCTACTGCGCATGCGCGGGCGCGGGGGCTACGGCGCATGCGCGGGCGCGGTGGCTGCGGCGCATGCGCGGGCGCGGTGGCTACTGCGCATGCGCGAGGGTGTGGGCTACTGCGCATGCGCGGGCGCGGTGGCTACGGCGCATGCGCGGGCGAAGTGGCTACTGCGCATGCGCGGGCGCGGGGGCTACGGCGCATGCGCGGGCGCGGTGGCTACGGCGCATGCGCGGGCGCGGGGGCTACGGCGCATGCTCGGGCGTGGGCGCGGTGGCTACGGCGCATGCGCGGGCGCGGGGTCTACGGCGCATGCGCGGGCGCGGGGGCTACTGCGCATGCGCGGGCGCGGCTGGTCCGGCGCATGCGCGGGCGCGGGGGTTACGGCGCTTGCGCGGGCGCGGGGGATACTGCGCATGCGCGGGCCCGGTGGCTACTGCGCATGCGCGGGCGCGGGGGCTACGGCGCATGCGCGGGCGCCGTGGCTACGGCGCATGCGCGGGCGCGGTGGCTACGGCGCATGCGCGGGATCGGGTGCTACTACGCATGCGCGGTCGCGGTGGCTACTGCGCATGCGCGGGCGCGGGGTCTACGGCGCATGCGCGGGCGCGGTGGCTACGGCGCATGCGCGGGCGCGCGTGCTACTGCGCATGCGCGGGGTCTACGGCGCATGCGCGGGCGCGGTGGCTACGGCGCATGCGCGGGCGCGGGTGCTACTACGCATGCGCGGGCGCGGGGGCTACGGCGCATGCGCGGGCGCGGTGGCTACGGCGCATGCGCGGGCGCGGGGGCTACGGCGCATGCGCGGGCGCGGTGGCTACGGCACATGCGCGGGCGCGGGGGCTACTGCGCATGCGCGGGCGCGGGGGCTACTGCGCATGCGGGGGCGCGGTGGCTAATGCGCATGCGGGGGCGCGGTGGCTACTGCGCATGCGCGGGCGTGGGGTGTACTGCGCATGCGCGGGCGCGGTGGCTACGGCGCATGCGCGGGCGCGGTGGCTACTGCGCATGCGCGGGCGCGGTGGCTACTGCGCATGCGCGGGCGCGCGTGGTACTGCGCATGCGCGGGGTCTACGGCGCATGCGCGGGCGCGGTGGCTACGGCGCATGCGCGGGCGCGGGTGCTACTACGCATGCGCGGGCGCGGGGGCTACGGCGCATGCGCGGGCGCGGTGGCTACGGGGCATGCGCGGGCGCGGGGTGTACTGCGCATGCGCGGGCGCGGTGGCTACGGCGCATGCGCGGGCGCGCGTGCTACTGCGCATGCGCGGGGTCTACGGCGCATGCGCGGGCGCGGTGGCTACGGCGCATGCGCGGGCGCGGGTGCTACTACGCATGCGCGGGCGCGGGGGCTACGGCGCATGCGCGGGCGCGGTGGCTACGGCGCATGCGCGGGCGCGGTGGCTACTGCGCATGCGCGGGCGCGGGGTGTACTGCGCATGCGCGGGCGCGGTGGCTACGGCGCATGCGCGGGCGCGGGGGCTACGGCGCATGCGCGGGATCGGGTGCTACTACGCATGCGCGGGCGCGGTGGCTACTGCGCATGCGCGGGCGCGGGGGCTACGGCGCATGCGCGGGCGCGGTGGCTGCGGCGCATGCGCGGGCGCGGTGGCTACTGCGCATGCGCGAGGGTGTGGGCTACTGCGCATGCGCGGGCGCGGTGGCTACGGCGCATGCGCGGGCGAAGTGGCTACTGCGCATGCGCGGGCGCGGGGGCTACGGCGCATGCGCGGGCGCGGTGGCTACGGCGCATGCGCGGGCGCGGGGGCTACGGCGCATGCTCGGGCGTGGGCGCGGTGGCTACGGCGCATGCGCGGGCGCGAGGTCTACGGCGCATGCGCGGGCGCGGGGGATACTGCGCATGCGCGGGCCCGGTGGCTACTGCGCATGCGCGGGCGCGGGGGCTACGGCGCATGCGCGGGCGCCGTGGCTACGGCGCATGCGCGGGCGCGGTGGCTACGGCGCATGCGCGGGATCGGGTGCTACTACGCATGCGCGGTCGCGGTGGCTACTGCGCATGCGCGGGCGCGGGGTCTACGGCGCATGCGCGGGCGCGGTGGCTACGGCGCATGCGCGGGCGCGCGTGCTACTGCGCATGCGCGGGGTCTACGGCGCATGCGCGGGCGCGGTGGCTACGGCGCATGCGCGGGCGCGGTGGCTACGGCGCATGCGCGGGCGCGGTGGCTACTGCGCATGCGCGGGCGCGGGGTGTACTGCGCATGCGCGGGCGCGGTGGCTACGGCGCATGCGCGGGCGCGGGGGCTACGGCGCATGCGCGGGATCGGGTGCTACTACGCATGCGCGGGCGCGGTGGCTACTGCGCATGCGCGGGCGCGGGGGCTACGGCGCATGCGCGGGCGCGGTGGCTGCGGCGCATGCGCGGGCGCGGTGGCTACTGCGCATGCGCGAGGGTGTGGGCTACTGCGCATGCGCGGGCGCGGTGGCTACGGCGCATGCGCGGGCGAAGTGGCTACTGCGCATGCGCGGGCGCGGGGGCTACGGCGCATGCGCGGGCGCGGTGGCTACGGCGCATGCGCGGGCGCGGGGGCTACGGCGCATGCTCGGGCGTGGGCGCGGTGGCTACGGCGCATGCGCGGGCGCGGGGTCTACGGCGCATGCGCGGGCGCGGGGGCTACTGCGCATGCGCGGGCGCGGGTGCTACTGCGCATGCGCGGGCGCGGGGGTTACGGCGCTTGCGCGGGCGCGGGGGATACTGCGCATGCGCGGGCCCGGTGGCTACTGCGCATGCGCGGGCGCGGGGGCTACGGCGCATGCGCGGGCGCCGTGGCTACGGCGCATGCGCGGGCGCGGTGGCTACGGCGCATGCGCGGGATCGGGTGCTACTACGCATGCGCGGTCGCGGTGGCTACTGCGCATGCGCGGGCGCGGGGTCTACGGCGCATGCGCGGGCGCGGTGGCTACTGCGCATGCCCGGGCGCGGTGGCTACTGCGCATGCGCGGGCGCGGGGGCTACGGCGCATGCGCGGGCGCGGTGGCTACTGCGCATGCGCGGGCGCGGGGTGTACTGCGCATGCGCGGGCTCGGTGGCTACGGCGCATGCGCGGGCGCGGTGGCTACGGGGCATGCTCGGGCGCGGTGGCTACTGCGCATGCGCGGGCGCGGTGGCTACGGCGCATGCGCGGGCGCGGTGGCTACTGCGCCAGCGCGGGAGAACTGGGCCCCCCCTCACCCCCCACTGCGCATGCGCGGGGCGCTGGGCCCGTCCCTGTGCTGGCACTGCTGGGGCACCTGCAGTGCTGGCAGCACCTCTGGGACAAGAGGGACACGGAGGGGCTGGAGCCAGTCCAGGCAAGGGAACGGAGCTGGCAAGGGGTTGGAGAGTTCCTGAGAGAGCTGGGAAAGGGGCACAGCCCGGAGCAAAGGAGGCTCAGGGGGGACCTTGTGGCTCTGGACAAGTCCCTGACAGGAGGGAGCAGCCGGGGGGGTCGGGCTCTGCTCGCAGGGAACAGGGACAGGAGGAGAGGGAACGGCCTCAGGCTGGGCCAGGGGAGGCTCAGGGTGGATATTGGGGAAATTCCTCCATGGAAAGGGC